>NC_081404.1:3162293-3219793 GCF_030684315.1 Stegostoma tigrinum
TCTCGGTCACCATGGCTTATTGAGTAGGCCCCTCAAAGCTGAGATGGAGTCATGAGCACAGGCCTCCAGCTGACTACTCCCACTGCAGCACTGAGGGAGTGATGTGCTGTCAGAAGCACTGCCTTTCAGATGGGACATTCGACCAAGGCTGCGCCTGCTCCTCAGGCAGATACAAAATTGAGCCCGTGGCGCAATTTCGAATTGAAGTGGACTGTCCAGGACCCTGGACAGTTTTTATCCCTCATAGTGAACAGACCCCCTGATTGTGACCTTGTTGTTAGTGGGAGCTGGGTGAGTACAAATGGGCTGCCACAATTCTGACATTACAATGCTTCAAAGATACCTAAAAAGCACTCTAAGTTGTGAACAGTGATTTAGGTTTTTCTTTCAATTGTTTCCAACACTTTGAGCTGCCTCTGTGTACATGAAGCACTCGAAGAGGCTCATTACTCTGCTCTGAAGTGACCCCACCCAAGTCTGTGCCAGATCAGAGTGAGTGGAATTCACAAACCTCACTGTCTGAGAAGGACAGGGTCCCACCACTGAGCATGCAGCTCCTCACTACACCACTGATCACTTTTGTGAGGAAAGGGCTCAGGGTGGGTTGGAGGGACTGGGCTTGGGGCCGGCTCTCTTCGGGACTGTCTGAAAGGGACTCAGGATGAAGGACAGTGAGAATCTACTGTCCCAACAGAGTTTAAAACACAGACCAGTCCATAATGCCATAAAAATAGGATTTGGAGTGGGCCATTCAGCCCCTCAAGCCTGCACTGCCATTCAACAGGATCATGGCTGATCTGGCATTCCTCACATCCAATTTCCTGCCCTTTCTCTGTAACCCTTGATTCCTTGACTGATCAAAAATCTGTCTAGCTCAGCCTTAAACATACACAAGGACTTTGGCCTCACAGATCTCTGTGACAGGGAGTTCCAAACTCTCTGAAAGAGGAAATTCCTGCTCATCTCAATCTTAAATTGGTACCCCTTCATTCTGAGACTGTGCCCTCTGGCCCTAGGCTCAACCATGAGGGTAAACATCCTCTCAGCTTTTACCCGGTCAGACTCAGTGGTTAGCCCTGCTGCCTCACAGCGCCAGGGACCCAGGTTCAATTCCCCCCTCAGACGTCTGCCCGTGTGGTAGTTTGCACATTCTCCCTGTGTCTGTGTGGGTTTCCTCTGGGTGCTCTGCTTTCCTCCCACAGTCTAAAGATGTGCAGGTTAGGGTGGGTTGGCTGTGCTAAATTGCCCATAGTGTTCAGGGATGTGTAGGTTAGGTGGGTTATGGGGGATGGGTCTGAGTGGGATGCTCTGAGGGTTGGTGTGGACTTATTGGGCTGAAGAGCCTGTTTCCACACTGTAGGGATTCTATGATCTGTGGTCTGATCTAAAAGTGGCCTGAACAAAGGACAAAATCCAATATGTTTCAATGAGATCACCTCTCCTTCTTCTAAACTCCAGTGAGGACAGTTCCAACCTGTTTAGTCTTTGCTCATGAGACAATCCCTCCCAAGCCAGGGATCATCCTCGTGAACCTTCTCTGAACGGCCTCCAATGAAATGATATCTTCCCTTAAATAAGGGGAGCAAATGCTCACAGTGCTCCAGATGTGGTCTCCCCAGCACCTTGTACAGTCGCAGTGAGACTTCCCTACTCTTAAACTCCAACCCCCTTGAAATAAGGGCCGACATTCCATTAGATTTCCCGATTCCCTGCTGTCCCTGTGTGCTAGCTTTCTGTGTTTCATGTACAAGTCCCCGCCCCCCCAAGTCCCTTTGTGTTGCAGCTTTCTGCAGTTTCTTTCCATTTAAATAACACTCAGGTCATTTGCTCTGCCTTCCAAATTTTTGATTGAAAGTGAAATTGAAATAATTAAATTGAGTGCTGAAGGGGCTGAATGGCCTCTTTCTGTGCAATTTCAAATAAGCATACATTACAATCATCACGACAACTGTCCTGCGGACAGCTCAGGCATGCTTGAGGCCTTGTGCTGAACTTTGCCGGCCTGAAGCTGCAGAGTCTCACACAGGTGGAGTCTGACTTGGCTTCACATCCATCCGCCCATCCATCAATCCATCTGCGCATCCGCCCATCCATCCATCCATTCATCCAGCTATTCATCTGTCCATCTATCCGTCCATCCATCCATCCTTCCGTCTGCCCGTCCATCCATCCGTCCATCCGTCTGTCCATCCATCCGTCTGTCCGTCCACACATCCATCCATCCGTCTGTCCACCCATCCATCCGTCTGTCCGTCCATCCGTCCATCTGTCTGTCCATCCATCCGTCCGTTCACCCATCCGTCCGTTCACCCGTCCGTCCGTCTGTCCGTCCACCCGTCCGTTCACCCATCCGTCCGTCCATCCGTCCATCCATCCATCCGTCCGTCCATCCATCCATTCATCCATCCATCCCTCCATCCATCTGTCTGTCCATCCCAGCTCGGATAAGTCCTGAAGCAGCGACATTCACAGCAGTGAGCATCACCCACTCACCATGACCACTTCGATGGGAATGGGAGTGCGGAATTTCTCCCTGAAGCGGCTGCTGAGCTCTTTTGTCAGAATGAGCACACTGAGGCAAATCAGAGAAATAATCAGCTCAACAATGTTGGTGGCAGAGAGCGCTCCAAATACTGATGCCAATGTCTGAGGAGAAAAGACATTTATTTTGGTGAGTTCCTTCATTCTTTTAGCCTGTCCAGTTTTGATTTGAAAGGCAGATTCCTCGATCTTTTCAACACTGTGCAGCTTTCCTTGACAACACAAATGGTACCAGCCCCAAGCACTGACACTGCTCAGGCTTCATTTAGGGCCTACCTGACTGTGAGATTTTGTCTGGCTTTCAGTGCCATTCCCTCTCCTTTTTCTCTGGCTACAGAAATTGATGAAATCTGATCAAGCAAAATAGGCATTTTAAAAATGTTTAAATGTTTAAAAAAGAAGATTTAGTGCTCTTGTGATTGTAGGGTTGTGCCTGGCTTCCACTTGACTACATACATCCTAGCATGGTTGAAATCAGGAACTCACAGTGGGTGACTGCCAATGCAATCACCTTCCATTGCTCTGTGAATGGCACTGAGAGCTGGCATGGATTGGTACCTTTTGCTTAGCTCCTGTTAGATTCCATGCTTGACATGGCCAAGAGATGTCAATGAATTTCTGTGTGCCGTTACATATCCGAAACTGTTCTGTCGCACCGCAGTGTAATTTCAGTGCCAATCATCTGAAAGGTCTCTCAGAGGAGGAAACAGAAACCATGAAATTGGCAAGGCAATGAAATGAAATGGGTCTTGTGAGGTTGGTTGGACAAGAACATAGAACATAGAACATTACAGCATCCACATCCTTCTTATAATGCAGTGACCAGAACTGTACACAATACTCCAAGTGCGGCCACACCAGAGTTTTGTACAGCTGCAGCACAATCTCATAGCTCCAAAACTCAATCCCTCTACCAATAAAACCTAACACACTGTATGCCTTCTTAACAACCCTATCAACCTGGGTGGCAACTTTCAGGGATCTGTGTACATGGACACTGAGATCTCTCTGCTCATCTACACTGCTAAGAATCTTACCATTAGCCCAGTACTTTGCCTTCTGGTTACTCCTACCAAAGTGCATCACCTCACACTTGTCTGCATTCAACTCCATTTGCCACCTCTCTGCCCAGCTCTGCAGTTTATCTATGTCTCTCTGCAACCTACAGCATCCTTCGTCACTATCCACAACTCCACCGACCTTAGAGTCGTCTGCAAATTTACTAACTCATCCTTCTACGTCCTCATCCAGGTCATTCATAAAAATGACAAACAGCAGTAGCCCCAAAACAAATCCTTGCGGCACACCACTATGGTGCTAACCAGGATGAACATTTCCCATCAACCACCACACTCTGTCTTCTTACAGCTAGCCGATTTCCGATCCAAACTACTAAATCGCTCTCAATCCCATGCCTCTGCAATAGCCTACTGTAGGGAACCTTATCAAACGCTTTACTGAAATCCATATACACCACATCAACCACTTCACCCCCATCCACCTGTTTGGTCACCTTCTCAAAGAAGTCAATAAGGTTTTTGAGGCACGACCTACCCCTCACAAAACCGTGTTGACTATCCCTAATCAAATTATTCATTTCTAGATGATTATAAATCCTATCTCATATAATCCTCTCCAACACTTTACCCACAACCGAAGTAAGGCTCACTGGTCTGTAATTATCAGGGTTGTCTCAACTCCCCTTCTTGAACAAGGGGACAACATTTGCTATTCTCCAGTCTTCTGGCACTATTCCTGTAGACAATGACGACATAAAGATCAAAGCCAAAGGCTCTGCAATCTTCTCCCTAGCTTCCCAGAGAATCCTAAGATAAATCTCATCCGGCCCAGGGAACTTATCTATTTTCACACTTTCCAGAATTGCTAACACCCACTCCTTATGAACCCCAATCCCATCTAGTCTAATAGCCTGTATCGCAGTATTCTCCTCGACAACATTGTCTTTTTCCTGTGTGAATACTGACAAAAAAAATTCATTTAGTGCCTCTCCTATCCCTTCGGACTCCATGCACAACTTCCCACTACTGTCCTTGACTGGCCCTAGTCTTACTCTAGTCATTCTTTTATTCCTGACATACCTATAGAAAGCTTTAGGGTTTTCCTTGATCCTACCTGCCAAAGACTTCTCATGTCCCCTCCTGGCTCTTCTTAGCTCTCTCTTTAGGTCCTTCCTGGCTAACTTATAACTCTCAAGCGCTCTAACTGAGCCTTCACTCCTCTTCTTTACATAAGCCTCCTTCTTCCTCTTGACAAGAGATTCAACTTCGGCCCACGATGTTGTGCTGACCTATTATCCTGCTAAGATCAATCTACCCTGCATTCCCTACATTTTACTATCCTCCATGTATCTATCCGAGAGTCATTTAAATGTCCCTAAAGTATCTGACTCCACTACCACTGCCAGCAGTGCATTCCATACTCTCACCACTCTCTGTGTGAAGAACCTACCTCTGACATCTCCCCTATACCTTCCTCCAATCACCTTAAAATTATGCCCCCTCGTAATAGTCATTTACACCCTGGGAAACAGTCTCTGACTATCCACTCTTTCTATGTCTCTCATCATCTTGTACATCTCTATCAAGGCACCTCTCATCCTTCTTCGCTCCAATGACAAAAGCCCTAGCTCCCTCAACCTTTCCTCATAAGACCTGCCCTCCAGTCCTGGCAGCATCCTAGTAAATCTTCTCTGCTCCCTCTCTAAAGCTTCCACATCCTTCCTTTCATGAGGTGACCAATACTGAACACAATATTCCAAGTGTGGTCGAACCAGGGTTTTATAGAGCTGCAGCATATCCTCACGGTTCTTCAACTCAATTCCCCTGCTAATGAAAGCCAACACACCATACGCCTTCCTCACAATCCTATCAACTTGGGTAGCAACTTTGAGGGATCTATGGAGGTGGGCCCCAAGATCCCTCTGTTCCTCCACACTGCCAAGAATCCTGCCATTAACCGGTGTATTGAATCACTTCACACTTTTCTGTGTCGAATTTCATCTGCCACTTCTTTGCCCAGCTCTGCATCCTGTCAATGTCCCTTTGCAACCTACAAACAGCCCTCCACAGTGTCCATAACTCCACCAACCTTCATGTCATTGACAAACTGACTAATCCCAAATCCCACCACCTTCCACTTCCTCATCCAAGTCATTTATAAAGATCACAAAGAACAGAGGTCCCAGAACAGATCCCTGCAGAACACCACTGGTCAACGATCTCCAGGCTGAATACTCTCCATCTACTATCACCCTCTGTCTTCTATTGGGCAGCCAATTCTGTATCCAGACAGCCAAATTTCCCTGATTCCCATGCCTCCTTACTTTCTGAATGAGCCTACCATGTGGAACCTTTTCAACTGCCTTGCTAAAATCCATTTACACCACATCCACTCCTCTGCCTTCATTGATGTGTTTTGTCTCATCCTCAAAGAATTCAGTAAGGCTTGTGACGCATGACCTGCCCCTCACAAAGCCATGCTGACTGTTTCTAATCAAACTGTGCTTTTCCAAATAATCGTAAAACACTGTCTCTCAGAATCCTCTCCAATAATTTGCCCACCACAGAAGTAAGACTGACTGGTCTGTAATTCCCAGGATTATCCCTATTCCCTTTCTTGAACAAGAGAATGACATTTTCCATCCTCCAGTCATCTGGTACTACTCCAGTGGATAGTGAGGACACAATGATCATTGCAAAAGGGGCAGCAATCTCTTCCCTCACTTCCCATAGAAACTTTGGGAATATCCCATCTGACCCAGGAGACATATCTATCATCATGTTTTTTTTTCAAAATTTCAATGCATCCTCCTTCTTAACATCAACCTGTTCGAGTATATCTGCCTGTCCTCGCAAACATCAAGGTCCTCTCACTGGTGAATACTGAAGCAAAGTATTCATTAAGGACCCTCCCTACCTCCTCTGACTCTGTGCACAAGTTCCCTCCACTATCCCTGATTGGCCCTTTTTTCACTCTGGGTCATCCTTTTGTTCCTCACATAAGCATAGAACGCTTTGGGATTTTCCTTGATCCTACCCACCAAGGTTTTCTCATACTCCCTTCTAACTCTCCTAAGTCCATTCTTCAGTTCCTTCCTGACTACCTTGTAGACCTTTAGAGCCCTGTCCAATCCTTGCTTCCTCAACCTTAAGTAAGCTTCCTTCTTCCTCTTGACTAGATGTTCCACATGTCTTGTCATCCAATGTTCCTTCACCTTACCATCCCTTCCTTGCCTCAGTGGGATAAACCTATCTAGTACTCGTAGCAACTGCTCCCTAAACAACCTCCACATTTCTGATGTGCATTTCCCTGAGAACATCTGATCCTAATTTACACTACGTAGTTCTTGCCTAATAGCATTGTAACTCCCCCTCCTCCAACTAAATACTTTCCCACACCGTCTGCTCCTATACCTGTCTATGACTGTAGTAAAGGTCAGGGAGTTGTGATCACCATCACCAAAGTGCTCTCCCACCTCGAGATCTGACACCTTACCTGGCTCGTTGTCAAGCACCAAATCCAATATGGCCTCCCCTCTAGTCAGCCTGTCTACATATTGAGTCAGAAATCCTTCCTGGACACACCAGTCAAAATGTGCTCCATCCAAACTATTTGCACTTAGGATGTTCCAGTCTATATTAGGGAAGTTGAAGTCGCCCATGACAACAACCCTATTACTTCTGCACCTTTCCAAAATCTGCCTCCCAATCTGTTCCTCAGTGTCGCTGTTGCTTCAAAAGGAGATGATAGACATATCCCTAAGATGCACGCTGTAGAGCCTGAATTGATTAGGCCTCCAAAATTAGGGCAGTGCCCATGTCTGAAGTAGGCTGGCATTGCTGAATTGTTAGGGGGAGACAATGGCCTCGTGGTATTATTGCTGGATTGTTAATCCAGAGGCCCAGACAATGTTCTGGGGACCTGGGTTCCAATCTCAGCACGGCAGATGGTGGAATGTGAACTCAACAAATATCTGGAATTAAGAGTCAGATGATGACCGTGAATCCGTTGTCAATTATTGGAAAAACCCATCTAGTTCACTCATGCCCTTTAGGGAAGGAAACTGCCATCCTTACCTGGTCTGGCCTACATGTGACTCCAGACCCACAGCAATGTGGTTGACTCTTAACTACCCTCTGGGCAATTAGAGATGGGCAGTAAATGCTGCCTCAGTGACACCCTCAGCCCGTGAATCAGTAAAGAAGGAAAACAAAAAGTGTTCCCTCATGATAGTGGCTTCCGTTCACATGGGCAACAGGCATCAAGAGAGAAGGACAGGGAGGGAAGTTGCCTGAGCAGCAGCTCTTAAATGCTTACTGCTCACAAGCAGAGGTAAAATTAAACTCAAACTGTTGCCTGCTCACATCAGACTTGCTGCTGTTGTACACACAAAATTACACACTTTTTGACACAGTCTAAACATAAACTTTCTGATTAGAGTTTTATTTCAAACAGCCTTAAACAGCAAGTCTGTCCCTTCTTGACAGATGACTTAATAATTATTTTAAATTTGCATGTTTGGTTACATTATCACAAACCTGTGGGTCTAGTAGGGCTTGAAGCCAGACCTTCTAGCCTACAGGTAGGGACATTACCACTGCACCATTACAGATCCTTGTACATGTTCATGCAATCAACAAATTAGATTACAATAACTGAATGAATGAGCTGTATTGTCACTTGTATTCAATGAGTTTGGTGACAAGTTTATACATTGCCAAATGCAGTGCCATCTTAGGTACAGGGTACCTAGGTACAGCTTCATCAGGTACAGGATTAGCTACAGTGCCACAATATCACTGACACAGTGCCATCTTAGGTACAGGGTACCTAGGTACAGCTTCATCAGGTACAGGATTAGCTACAGTGCCACAATATCACTGACACAGTGCCATCTTAGGTACAGGGTACCTAGGTACAGCTTCATCAGGTACAGGATTAGCTACAGTGCCACAATATCACTGACACAGTGCCATCTTAGGTACAGGGTACCTAGGTACAACCCTTAGCTACAATGTCTTTACCTTGTGACCTTTAACTCTTAGGTATTCAGTTGCCTAATAATTGAGTGAAATAGAAGCAACTGGGTTCATAAGGAATTGTGCGTGGTGTACAGATTCACAAATCATTAAAAAAAAGTCACGTTAACCAAGTTTTGAAAATGCAAACAAAGCACCATGGTTGATCTTTACAGCAATAGAATTCAAAAGCCAGGTCATTATCCTATAGTTCATGGAACTTTAGTTAAACAACACTCAAGATATTGTGCAAAGTTCCGGCCAACACAGCACAGAGAGGGAGGATGAGAAAAAGTATGAATTTACAAATTGAATATCAAACCTGAGTGGGTACAGTCACCAGGGAGGGCTGGGCCTTCCTTTCTTTTGAAAATATCTGTTGGCAGCACTGGAGGAGGAGGAGGCTGGACCCAAGATAGATCTTTAAAATGGTTAAAGGAGTTAATGCTGTTGGCATTGAGAAATCCAGAGACCTAGGTAATGTTCTGGGGACCTGGTTCAAATCCCACCAAGGCAGATGCTAGGTATTTGAATTCCATTTTAAAAATTAGGGGGAAATTAAAAATCCTGACTTAAGAGTCTAATGTTGACCATGAGTCCATTGTCGATTGTCAGAAAAACCCATCTGGTTCACTAATGTCCTTCACGGAAGGAAACTGCCATCCTTACCTGGTCTGGTCAACATGTGACTCCAGACACACAGCAATGCAGCCAAATCTTAGCTGCCCTCTGGGTAAGTAGGGATGGGCAATAAATCTAGCCTTGCCAGTGATGCCCTCATCCCATCAGTGAACAAACAAAAAAAGGGCCAGATTTTCATTATCATGCCAATCTCCAACATCATGTGATCATTGATGGCGTTCAATGGCAGCAAGTATAAGATTATCCATTTGGGGCACTTCCTAGATGGAACTGAAATGTTCTCATGCAGACTGGTACTGCAGACTTTGTTAGCTGTTTCCGAAAACAGTCCTTCATATCCTGACGCAGGCGGGGCGATTTATCTCAATGATGTCAGATAACACTTTCAGGTACGAAACCTGTTATGGAGCAGGTCGGACCCCCTCAAAATATTTTAAGAAGGTACCCTAGACCCTAATGTTTTCTTCTTTTAAAAATATGTAAATATAAAGTGCTATGTTCCAGATGCAATTTGATTCATCAAACAACTCAACGTTAAGCAAAACACAACTTAATTAAACACTTTAGTTAAAATACGACTAAAGAAAGAAGAACTTGGAATAACAACTCTACTGGAAAACTTAAACAAATTATAGATACAGTAACTATTACTAATTAACTATTCCAATACAGGTAGTTCTGCTATAACAAGGTGTAGAGCTGGGTGAACACAGAAGGCCAAGCAGCATCAGAGGAGCAGGAAAGCTGATATTTTGTGAAGAAGGGTCTAGACCTGAAACATCAGCCTTCCTGCTCCTCTGATGCTGCTTGGCCTGCTGTGTTCATCCAGCTCTACATCTTGTTGCCTCAGATTCTCCAGCATCTGCAGCTCCTACTATCTCTAGTTCTGCTATTATGTGTGTTTCATGTAAGTGAATTGGCTGTAATGTGATTGATGAATAGTGGAGGCTGTTTAGATAACACAAATTCTCTGCTGTACAGGTTAGTGATTTTTTTTTGTAGTGATTTCCCTATAATGTGATTTTCTATAGCACAATGTCGTGCAAGAACAGGAAAAATAAGACCATAAGACCATAGGATTTAATGCTGTTGGCATTGAGAAATAAGACATAGGAGTGGAAGTAAGGCCATCTGGCCCATCAAGTCCACTCCGTGTTTAAATCATGGCTGATGGACATTTCAACTCCACTTCCCTGCACTCTCCCCGTAGTCCTTGATTCCTTCTGAGATCAAGAATTTATTGATCTCTGCCTTGAAGGCATCCAACATCCCGGCCTCCACTGCACTCCGTGGCAATGAATTCCACAAGCCCACCGCTCTCTGGCTGAAGAAATGTCGTCTCATAAGAAAAATACCTGCATAGTAACATTTCGTAGCCCAGGGGCAGAGAAAAACCTTAGCTTCTAGCTATAGACGAGTGAGAAAGAAAGGCTTCTACTTCTTCAAAACTCCAGCAGTTTCTGCTGAACATAAAAACTCAAAACAGAAGCTTGAAATCTTGGTCAGAGAGAGCTAGCTACACCCAGCCAGGTTGCTTCTATTGTTTGAACTTTAAAAAATAACCCAAGGCCTCACAAGCTGCTTACTATACTGGCTTTTCAAGTAGACAGCTCGGTACCTCTGTATTAAAACCATCTCATCAAAGACAAAGGAAGTATAGTAAGCTATACTACTATAGCTTAGTAGTAAGTCTACAGCATTGTCACACTACGAGGTCAGTGGAGCAAATAAGGATAAGCACCCAACGCACCGGCCTTTTGAGCACAAATGCCAACCTTAAAGATGGTGAAGGGTCCAGCAAAGCGTGGAAGTTGTAGTCCAAGCATGGTGTTGAGCTGGGAGATGGTGACATGGAATGCAGTGCCGCTTGTAAACGCCTTCACGATTGGGTCAGACAAGTAGGTGGAAAGGAATCCGAGCTGCAGGACGAACATACAGATCTGGAAGAGAAAGAGAAAAGCGTGAACAAAGGTGAACCCCAAGACCAGGAGCATGAAGGTGTTGATTCTTGGTGAAAGTTCCCAGCTTAAATATACACAGTGGAGGAGGAAAGTCCTCTCTTTTCTTCATCACTGGTGAGGCCAACATTTATTGCCCATCCCTCGATCTGAATGGCTTGCTGACCCATTTCAGAGTCAACCACATGGGCTGTGGGTCTGGAGTCACAGACCAGGTAAGGATGGTAGATTTCCTTCCCTAAAGGATGTGATTGAACCAGACAGGGTTTTTCCAACAATCAACAATGGTGTCACGGTCACCATTAAGGGCAGCAACTTCCTTTCCCACATTTATTAGCTGAACTTAAATTGACCCAACAGGATTTGAACCCATGACCTGAGACCATTAGCCTGGGACTCAGTGGGTGGTTCAGTGCCAACCATGTTGCTGTGGGTCTGGAGTCACATTTAGGCACACACTGGGTAATGATGGCAGTTTCCTTCCCGAAAGGATTTAGTGAACCAGAAGGGTTTTTACAACAATTAATGATAGTTGTCATGGCTACCATTATGACTACGCGCCCCGAGTATTCGCCTGGGCCTCTCTGGATTACTAGTCCAGTGACAATGGATATTTTAAAGGGGGTCCTGTCTTTATTTAGCCAACCGGATTTCTCAACACAGAACTCATTCTGTGACAGTTTGTTGGATTGTGGGTATCGCAAAGGGATAATGGATGCTGATAGCATTAAACCCCTGAATGTTCCTCGATTTGAGTTGCCTAATCGAAACCAAGCTGACTCTCAGGATGACATTAATCTGGCCTTCACCAGGATCGGGGAAATATCATTGGCAGGCTCTCTGAGGGCTGGATGATCAAAGGTTGACTTTGGTGGAGGACCGGGGACATTACACTTCAATAACACGTTATGGCTCAGATATCTCTTGATATGCCTCACGAGAAATCAATTGAACAAGAGGTCCGTAAAATTCCACGGGAGTTTCTCCAGTCTGCTGACTTGGAGGAAAATTTAGAAAAAGAATCCCCAGGGAATTTTAGGCCCAGAATCCTTGCAGGGCCTTGTCTGTTCCTTCCTTACCCGATGCATTCTGGGTAAGACCACTGAGACCATTGGGCAGCTTTCTTCAAATTTGCCAAATTTCCACAGAATAAAATCCCAGCGAAACTTTGGTGGGAATGATCCTACTGAGTCTGTCAGGAAAGTGAGACTATCCTTTTAAAATGAAAATAATTGTAAATACTAGGGCCCACCCACCAGTTTAATTTTACATTGTTCAGGCTCACACTTTGCAGAACATAGAGGGATTGCAGTGATGGGAAGGGAAACAGAAGGAAAATGGAAGGTCACAGCAATTACCATCATAAGACCTGAGAGAAAGGCCACTGCTGAAGCAACAGATATCCTTTGCTTCTCCAACTCTGAATCTTCCAGGCTTGTGACATTCCATTGGCGTGGTACTAAGCGCTCAACGATAGAACCCGTCATCAAACTAATCCCAGCGAAGGTACCTTGCAAGAGGAGAACATATGCTTAACAGTCAAGCATGGTGGCTTATCTACATTACTAAGAGAGCTAACCCAATATTCGTCCTGCCCTCCAAATCAAATTCGGCTTTTCTTCTCTCGAAATGGCTTAATCTATCATACAAACAGAAAATAAGAACAGGAGTGGACCACTTGGCCCTTCAAGCTTGCTCCACCATTCAATATGATCGAGGCTGGTCATCCAGCTCAGTGCCCTGCTCCTGCTTTCTCCCCCATCCCCTTTGGTGCAATTGGAAAGATATTAAACTCGTTCTTGAAAGCATTCAATGTTTTGACCCCAACTGTTTCCTATGGTAGAGGATCACCAAAAAACTTTGTTTTAAAATTCATTCATAGGACGAGGATATTGTTGGGTGGCCAGCATTTATTGCCCATCTCTAAGTGACCCTTGAGAAGGTGGGGGTGAGCTGCCTCCTTGAACAGCTGCAGTCCATGTGCTTTAAGTTGACCCACAATGCCATTAAGGAGGGAATTCCAGGATTTTGACCCAGCGACAGTGAAGGAACAGCGATATACTTCCAAGTCAGGATGGTGAGTGGCTTGGAGGCGAACTTGCAGGGGGTGGTGTTCCCATGTATCTGCTGCCCTTGTCCTTCTAGATGGAAGTGGTTGTGGGTTTGGAAGGTGCTGTCCGAGGATCTTTGGTGAATTTCTGCAGTGCATCTTGTAGATGGTACACACTGCTGCTACTGAGCGTCGGTGGTGGAGGGAGTGGGATGTTTGTGGATGTGGTGCCAATCAAGCGGGTGCTGCTTTGTCCTGGATGGTGTCAAGATTCTCAAGCATTGTTGGGGCTGCACCCATCCAGGCAAATGGGGAGTATTCCATCACACTCCTGACTTGTGCCTTGTAGATGGTGGGACAGGTTTTGGGGAATTAGGAGGTGAGTTACTCACTGCAGGATTCCGAGGTCCCAAACTGCTTATGTAACCATTGTGTTTATTTAGTGAGTCCAGTTGTGTTTCTGGTCAATGGTAAGCCTCAGGATGTTGATTGTGGGGGATCCAGTGATGGTAACACCATTGAATGTCAAGGGGCAGAGGTTAGATTGTCTCTTATTGGTGATGGCCACAGCCTGGCATTTGTGTGGAGTGAATGTCATTGCCATTTGTCAGGCCAAGCCTGGATATTGTCCAAGATTTTGCTGCATTTGAACATGGACTGCTTCAGTATCTGAGGAGACATGAATGGTGCTGAACATTGTGCAATCATCAGCGACCATCCCCACTTCTGACCTTATGATGGAGGGAAGGTCATTGATGAAGCAGCTGAAGATGGTTGGGCCTAGGACACTACCCTGAGGAACTCCTGCAGAGATGTCCTGGAGCTGAGATGACTGACCTCCAACAACCACACCATCTTCCTATGACAGGTAATACCGTAACCAGCAGAGAGTTTGCGCCCTGATACCCACTGATTCCAGTTTTGCCAGGGCTCCTTGATGCCACACTAGGTCAAATGCTGCCTTGATGTCAAGGGCTATCACTCTCACCTCACCTCTAGAATGCAGCTCTTTTGTCCATGTTTGAACCAAGGCTGTAATGAGGTCAGGAGCTGAGTGGCCCTGGTGGAACCCAAACTGGGAGTCACTGAGCAGGTTCTTGCTGAGCAGTTTCTGCTTGATAGCGCTGTTACTGACACCTTCATCACTTTACTGATGATCGAGAGGAGACTGATGGGGCGGTAATTGGTCGGGTTGGATTTGTCCTGCTTTTTGTGTACAGGACGTAACTGGGCAAATTTCCACATTTTCAGGTAGATGCCAGGGTTGTAACTGCACTGGAACAGCTTTGCTAGGGGAGAGGCAAGTTCTGGAGCACAAGTCTTCAGTACTATTGCCGGGATACTGTCAGGTCCCGTAGCCTTTGCAGTGTCCAGTGTTTCTTACCTTTCTTCTGACCTGGAGTGAATCGAATTGGCTTAAGGTGGGTATCTATGATGCTGGGGACCACTGGAGGAGGCCGAGATGGATCTTCCACTGATGGATGGTAATGGTCGAGTGGGGGATATGCCGGGATGTGAGATTACAGATTGTGCTGGAGTACAATCCTGCTGCTGTTGATGGCCCACAGTGCCTCATGGATGCACGGTTTTGAATTGCTAGATCTGTGCGAAGTCTGTCTCAATTAGCACAGTGATAGTGCCACACGGCACGGTGGAGGGATTTCTCAATGTGAAGACCGAGATTGTGCGGTGGTCTCTCTTCCCAGTACACAGCCAGCAGATTGGTAAGGATGAGGTCAAGTATGTTTTTCCCTCTTATTGGATCCCTCGCCACCTGCTGCAGACCCAGTCTAGCAGCTATGTCCTTCCACCCATGTGAGAAGACAGGAGGGAGATTAAGGCATGCCATCTTGTGTAACCCAGCAGAGCCTTCATTTATTCATTCATGGGATGTGGCATTGCTGGCTATGCCAACATTTGTTGCCTATTTCCAGATGCCCTTAAGAAAGCCATTCCTTCTGCAAGACATCCGTTACAAGTAGGCCCAGCGTGCTTATGTTTGGGATAAGCAAGTGGCTTGCTGAGGCATTTCAGGGGGTAGTTAAGAGTGAGCCACATTGGCTCTGGGTCAGGAGTCGTGTGCAGACCAGACCAGGCAAAGATGGCAGATTTCCCTCCCTAAAGAAAGGAATGCTCTGAAGGGTATGACTGAACGATTTACAACAGTAATCACGATCATTGCGATTAACTTTCAACAACTGGATTTGCTATGCTGGGATTGAAAGTTCTGGGTCTCTGGATGGCTCGTGGCATTGGCACAGCAAAGCCATCTCCCTGCCGAATTCTCGGAGTTCCTGTCTTTGGGATGAGATTCCTGGTGACTTGTTCAGATCAGGGTGGAAGGAAGCAGAGTAACTCTCCCCAGTATCCTAGTCAATCCCTCACTCAAAGTAAACCGAAAACCTCCAACAAAGGCAGGGTTGTGGTAGCCTGGAGGATGGACCTCACTGTCGCAGAGGCTGAATGCCAACTCTCCTGACACCACCTCCTACATCCCCCTTGACCATCAAGCCACCAACTCCCACACTTTCCATGACCTCATTGCTTCTGGTGACCTCCCTTCCACTGCCGCCAGCCTCATAGTCCCCCAGCTCCACACTGCCCAATTCTACCTGCTCCCCAAGATCCTCAACCCCAACTACACCACTCGACCCACTGTCTCCGCATGCTGCTACCCCACCGAAATCATCTCTTCCTACCTCAACTCCAATCTCTCCGCCATTGGTCCAGGCACTCCCCGCCTACATCCGGGACACCAATCACACCCTCCACCTCTTCAGTAACTTCCAGTTCCCTGCCTCCCAGCGCTTCATCTTTACTGTGGACGTGCAATCCCTATACACGTCCATACCCCACAATGATGGCTTGTAGGTCCTTGCTATTTCTCTCTCCAATAGACACATCCAGTTCCCCCCACACTCCCACCAATACCCTCCTCCATCTCCCCACCCTCAATAACTTTTCCTTCAATTCTCCCCACTTTCTCCAAATCCAGGGGGTTGCCATGGGCACTCGCATGGGCCTCAGCTGCACCTGCCTGTTTGTTGCTGATGTCGAGCAGTCTGGCTTTCAGTATGTACACCAGTTCCCCAGTTACATCAATACTGCATCGGTGCTGCTTCTTGCACCCAGGCTGAACTTCACTAACAACTTCTGCCCCACCTTCAAATTCACTTGGTCTATCTCAGATGCCTCCCTCCCCTTTCTTGATCTCCCCGTTTCCGTTTCTGGTGTCCGTTTATGTACCGAAATTTACTGTAAACCCACAGACTCTCAGACCTACCTAGATGACACTCCCTACCACCCTGTATCCTGCAAAAACTCCATTCTGTTTTCCCAATTCCGCCGTCTTTGTCGCATCTGCTCTGACGAGGAGACGTTTCACTCCCAAGCGTTCTGGGTGTCCACCTTTGTCAGACAACGTTTTCTCCCAACACGCGCCCCCCCCCCCCACCCCGCCCTCTGTCATCCAGACTGCCCTCTAACTGACCTCCTCCATGCCCCGCTCCACAGCTCTTAACATCCCCCACCAAACATAATAAAGATAGGGACTCCTTATCCTCACTTTCCATCCTACTAGCCCCCACATCCAATGTATCACCCTCAAACAATTCTGCCATCCCCAACTAGACCCCACCACCCGGAACATCTTCCAGTCCCCGCCCCTCTCTGCCTTCCGCAGGCACATTCCTTTCACCGCTCCTCAGTTTGTGTCGCACTCCCCACCAACCACTCCGACCTGCAACTGCAAAAGTAGTAACACCCGCCCACACACCACCTCCCTGACCTCCATCCAGGGCCCTAAACAGCCCTTCCAGGTGAGACAGAGCTTCACCTGCATCTCCCCCAACCCAGTCTATTGCACCTGGTGCTCCTGACGTGGTCTTCTCTAGGTTGGGTGACACCAAACATAGGCTCGGTGACTGTTTCGCTGAGCATCTTTGCCTGGCCTGTAATGGCCAACCTAACCACCTGGTCACCACCCATTTCAACTCCCTGTCCCCCTCCCCCTCCAACATGCCCATCCTCGGCCTCCTCTAGTCTCGCAGTGACTCGGAACGTAAATTTAAAGAACACCACCTTGTCTTCCACCTATGCATCCTATAGGCCAGAGGACTCAACATTGAGTTCTCCCACCTATTCCCCACCTCCTTTTCCAGCCCCACCTCCTCCCTTCCTTCTGACTCTGTCTTCCAGCCACAAACCGGATTCATCCCTCCCATCAACCAACCAGGCCATACCTCCCAGCGGTGCCCATCTATTACCACCATTCCACCCCCAACACCCCCCTTTATCCACAGCTCCCTCTACCCCCACACCCAGCCCTGAAGAAGGGTAATACCCAAAACATTGACTGCCCCTTTCCTCCAGACGCTGCCTGGCCTGCTGTGGTCTTCCAGCTTCCTATTTGTCTCCCTCAGTTTGATCAGTCATTCGCCTCATTCTTCCGTTCCCAATATAATTGTGAGACTATTTCCTCTCTCAGCCTCACGATCGGTGCCAGAACTGATCCCATCTTTTACAAGGGTCTGATTTATTCTTTCACTCATTTGGCACCCCGAATTACGAAGGAAAGTTTTATTTTATCTGTGGAATCAGTATCGAGCACTTGTCTGGGGTTAATTCACAATAAATTCACTCACTAGCACTATTGAAAAGACGGCCAGTTGAGCATGGACAAACATCCAGTAACTTTGTCTTTGCTTCCATTGGGCAATCAAACCAAACGCAGGTAGCTATGTTAATTACAGCCCCTATGTTCCAATTATACCAACTCATGGAGCTCTGAGGTACCCCAGATTATAGTAAAGGCCACATTAGCAAGGGATAAAGAGAAACCTTACTCCTGTACAAGATGTAATAGACGCACCATAGAAAGCATCCTATCTGGATACATCACACCTTTGTACGGCAACTGCTCTGCCCAGGACCGTCAGAAACTACAGGGACAAAAACAAAGTCGCTGGAAAAGCTCAGCAGGTCTATCAACATCTGTGAAGGAGAAAACAGAGTTAACGTTTCGGGTCCAGGCCGTTTTGGGTCCAGTGACCCTTCCTCACAACCCTGTTACTGCCAGACCCGCTGAGCTTTTCCAGCAACTTTGTTTTTGTTCCTGATTTATAGCACCCCGCAATTCATTTGGTTTTTAGAAATTACAGAGAGTTGTGAACACATCCCAGACCATCAGACAAACCAGCCTTCTATCCATTGACTCTATCTATACTTGCTGCTGCTTTGGGAAAGCACCCAACATAATCAAAGCTCCCTTCCACCCCAGTTATACTCTCTTCCACCATCTTCCAGAAGGATAGAAATGGCTGAAATGCATACCAACAGATTCAAGAACAGCTTCTTCCCCATTGTTGTCAGACTGATGAACAGACCTCTCATGTAATAGAGTTGATCATTCTCTGCTCCTTCTCTGTATCTGTAACACTATGTTCTGCATTCTGTCCTACTACCCTGATGTACTGATGTAAGGTAGGATTTGTCTGGATAGCACACAAAGCAGTACTTTTCACTGTATCTCGGTACATGGGGAAAGAATAATTCCGATCTGATCAGATCAAATGAGTATAGCGGCCTTCCCGACAGCCCTGTGTAATCTGGGAAGGGAGACCATACCTGTGGACACATGCCGTCCAGTTCCAAAAAGGATGTACAGCATCACAGGGAAGAACGAGGTGTACAGCCCATAGATTGGGGCCACAGACGTCAGCAGAGCAAAAGCCATCCCTGGTGAGAGAAAAGAAACGGTTGAGGGGAAAAAAGAACGCATGGTTATACAGTGTCACACATCCACTGGATGGGAGGAGAGTTGTGGGAGAAGATGGGTCCCATTGAACTGAACATTAGTCCTACACCTCCAAGACCTGGCATTAGAATCTAGCCTGGAACCTGGGAAGAAATATCCCATGGAGTATTGGTCAGGTGAGGCCATTGACACATTGTGCGGTTGCTCACAGTTCAAAACAAGTGCGACAGAAAGGGATAACAGGAACTGCAGACGCAGGAGAATCTGAGATAACAAGGTGTGGAGCTGGATGAACACAGCAGGCCAAGCAGCATCTAAGATGCTGCTTAGCCTGCTGTGTTCATCCAGCTCCTCACCTTGTTATAGAAGAGTACAGCACAGAACAGGCCCTTCAGCCCACGATGTTGTGCCGACCATTGATCCTCATGTATGCACCCTCAAATTTCTGTCACCATATGCATGTCCAGCAGTCTCTTAAATGACCCCAATGACCTTGCTTCCACAACTGCTGCTGGCAACGCATTCCATGCTCTCACAACTCTCTGTGTAAAGAACTCGCCTCTGACATCCCCTCTATACTTTCCTCCAACCAGCTTAAAACTATGACCCCTCGTGCTAGCTATTTCTGCCCTGGGAAATAGTCTCTGGCTATCAATTCTGTCTATGCGACAGAAAGGATCTTCTTGCTGCAGAAATGGGTTTTTCCCAACTCTGGGACTTCAGGTCAAACCAATGAGAACCCCTTTAAATGGCCAATCCTGCTCGAGGAGCTGCAAACTGTTTGGTGCAGGAAATGGGCCATTCACCATTGAAAAAGGCAACAGTGATCATGATCTTGTAGGTGGTATTTCCAACTTGGAAACGTCTTTGCCTAAGGGCAGTCTTTCTAAGAATACTGTGTGAAGCTAGATGAGTCAGCGAGCCTGTGAAGCAGGAGGACCTAGTGAATAGCGCAATCTCTTTGGTTCTGAGAGGAGAATTTATCACCCCTTCCAAGGCTGGAGTTGAGGGCTCAGTGTGAATGGAGAATTACTCTGTATTTGTTGCTGCTGAGTGGCAGTGCCAAGGTTCGGACAGCTCTGCTCCAGCTCTGAGCGCTGTCAGAAGGGTGCAAAGGCATTGGAGACAGTGCAGAAGAGGTCTATCAGGAAGTTCACTTATTAAGATATATTGGAGATGTTGGGACTCCTTTTCCTTGGAGCAGACAAAGTACAGAGGAGTTTTGATTGAGGTCTTCAAGATCCAGGGGCTGGAGAGAATAGGTGGGGGGGCCATCATGGCGAGCACTGCTGCCTTATGGCACCAGGGACCGGGGTTCCATTTCCCGCCTCGGGCGACTGTCAGTGTGGAGTTTGCACATTCTCCCTGTGTCTGCATGGGTTTCTTCCGGGAGCTCCGGTTTCCTCCCACAGCCCAAAGATGTGCAGGTTAGATGGATTGGCCATGCTAAATTGCCCGTAGTGTTCAGGGGTGTGTAGATTAGGTGGATTACAGGGGGATGGGACTGGGTGGGATGCTCTGAGGGTCAGTGTGGACTTGTTGGGCCAAAGGGCCTGTTTCCACACTGTAGGGATTCTATGATTCTATGTTTATTTGGAGGAAGGATGAAGATCAGGATGGTGCAGATTTAATGGACTTCATTAAAGAAGTGAGAGGGATATACGGGAAAGCCTATTCCCCAGAGAGAGTGGTGAGGGTCTGGGACACACTGCCAATGAGTGAGGTGGAGCCAGGATAAGTTGATACCTTGGCAATGACAGTAGATGCTCATTTGAAAAGGAACAAATGTGTTGGGTTATGGGGAGGGGCCAGGAGATTGGCACTAAATTGGCGAGCTAGCACAGGCACAATAGGGTGAAAGACCTCCTTCAACCATTGTGTGATTGCATTAATGCCACTCAACAAGGTCAGTTCTCAACAAATTTGAATCCGTTCACAAATAGACATGCGAGTTTCCCACATTTTGGTAAATTGAATGAAGAAAGAAATCTGAGATTGACGATCTGAGAATTTTTTTTAAAATCTGCTTCACTCTGTGGGGAGTGAGGAATATTCAGCATGTAAAGACGGCAGTGGGTATATCCGTTTCCTCTGTTAATCTCCTCTTTCCACTGCAAACAGCTAGACCCCTACAATTACATTTGAGTAGGTTTTAATGCAAAGATTTTTCAATTGAACGTTTTCCATGATAAACGCACTCCGGTGATCCAGCTACAGGAATCCCATTGTAATTTGTAAAACAGCAGTCATCAACCTGCTGAACAGAAAAAAATTTGCTCTCCACCCCCTGCAGTACAGTGCCCGATCTAGAGATTGTGAGCTTACTTACTTAGGCATCACTGTGCCACCCAACCAGCACCAACGGCAGAACATCCAGCATCATCAATGGAGAGACACAGAGAGACCAATGCTCCCAAGTTGACCTCCAGTTCATTCGAAAGTGAGACAAAGCACTCCCATTTTTTAAAAAATTCATTCACGGGATGTGGGCATCGCTCGCCAGGGCAGCATTTATTGCCCATCCCTAAGTGCTCTGAGAGCAGTTGAGAGCCAACCACATTGCTGTGCGTCTGTAGGCCAGACCAGGTCAGGACATTAGAATTAGAATTAGATTTAACTGCCATGTTTATGCAAGAACAGGAGTGGAGGAGTACAGTGAAAAGTGTGCAATGTTGCCCCTCATGATGCGATCTGAGGTATAAAGTATCCGAGTAAAAGTCTTAGATACAACATAGAGAAACAAAGAAAATAAGTTATATTATCTTACAATGATTCATTGTACAATTTAGAAAATAAGAAATAATGTTAAATGAATAAACATTACATTTGTGAACCAGGTGGGTTTTTTCTGACAATCAACAATGGATTCATGGTCATCATTAGTCTCTTAATTCCAGGCTTTTTTAAAAATTCTTTCAGTGCTGCCAGTCTGCATACACAATTCCTGACCCAGCAACCTCATGAGGGCACCACACACAGAAAATTCGCAGTAGTTGAAGGAAACAGCCCAGTGCCACCCTCTCAGGGCAACTTGAGACAGGCACTAAATGAGGCCTTTGCCACTGTCACCCACAAATCTTTGTGAAAGAAACCATTGAAGAAAGCAAAGGACTGGAAATGCTGGAAATCTGAAGCAAAAGCAGAAACTGCTGGATAAACTCAGCTGGGCTGGCAGCATCTCTGGAAAGAAAAACCATGTTAGAGTTTCTGAGTGCATTGCTGAAGAAGGGACACTCAAAAACGTTAGCTCTTGCTTCTCTCTGCATGGGTGCTGCCAGAACTGCTGAGCCTCTCCAGCAGTTTCTGTTCACATTGAATGAGTATGCTAGGGTCGAAACCTCATCATGTTTGTTAACTCCTGAAAGGCAGATTCTATCATGGCAGGGTCAGCGTTCGGTGTATTGCTAAGAATACAGAGTAGTGATGTAGGAAGTTTCCACAAGCATATTGTGGGAGGAAGGCAGGTCTATAACGTATGCCCGATGAGTGACGATACTGCAGTTGGACATTTGTTCAACAATGACATTCCAGTGTTTAGATTGTTGGGAAGGAGGCTAATGGTAGTGTCAGCCAGTACAGGCCAAAAAAACGTTGCGAGTGGCCACTGTGAATATCCAAACAAGCCTTGTCTGTTGATAAATTGCCACTATCCCTTTGCACACGTTGCCTGATCTTACATTTCTCTGACAGTCATATTTTCTTTCATATTTACAGCAACAGGTACAAATAGTCGTCAACAGGGTTTCAAAATGATGCTGGATCAGGAGAGAGTGTGTAAGGAGAAACTGCTCCCAGCCAGGAAGAGTCTGAGAACGGGAAGACGCAGAATTAAACAGGTTGGCAAGAGCAGCAAATGCAATGTTGTTAGGGTCTGGGATGTACTGTCTGAGGGTGTGGGGGGGTCAGGGTCACTCAAGGGGTTAGGGTCTGGGATGCACTGTCTGAGGGTGTGGGGGGGTCAGGGTCACTCGAGGGGTTAGGGTGTGGGATGTACTGTCTGAGGGTGTGGGGGGGGCAGGTTCACTCGAGGGGTCAGGGTCTGGGATGTACTGTCTGAGGGTGTGGGGGGGGTCAGGGTCACTCGAGGGGTTAGGGTCTGGGATGTACTGTCTGAGAGTGTGGGGGGGGTCAGGGTCACTCGAGGGGTTAGGGTCTGGGATGTACTGTCTGAGGGTGTGGGGGGGGTCAGGGTCACTCAAGGGGTTAGGGTCTGGGATGTACTGTCTGAGGGTGTGGGGGGTCAGGGTCACTCGAGGGGTTAGGGTGTGGGATGTACTGTCTGAGGGTGTGGGGGGGGCAGGTTCACTCGAGGGGTCAGGGTCTGGGATGTACTGTCTGAGGGTGTGGGGGGGGTCAGGGTCACTCGAGGGGTTAGGGTCTGGGATGTACTGTCTGAGAGTGTGGGGGGGGTCAGGGTCACTCGAGGGGTTAGGGTCTGGGATGTACTGTCT
The DNA here is from genome assembly GCF_030684315.1 of Stegostoma tigrinum. Taxonomy (NCBI): domain Eukaryota; kingdom Metazoa; phylum Chordata; class Chondrichthyes; order Orectolobiformes; family Stegostomatidae; genus Stegostoma; species Stegostoma tigrinum. The sequence goes on from NC_081404.1 coordinate 3,185,729, forward strand.
GAGGGTGTGGGGGGGTGTCAGGGTCACTCGAGGGGTTAGGGTCTGGGATGTACTGTCTGAGGGTGTGGGGGGGGTCAGGGTCACTCGAGGGGTTAGGGTCTGGGATGTACTGTCTGAGGGTGTGGGGGGGTGTCAGGGTCACTCGAGGGGTTAGGGTCTGGGATGTACTGTCTGAGAGTGTGGGGGGGTCAGGGTCACTCGAGGGGTTAGGGTCTGGGATGTACTGTCTGAGGGTGTGGGGGTGGGTCAGGGTCACTCGAGGGGTTAGGGTCTGGGATGTACTGTCTGAGGGTGTGGGGGGGTGTCAGGGTCACTCGAGGGGTTAGGGTCTGGGACGTACTGTCTGAGGGTGTGGGGGGGTCAGGGTCACTCAAGGGGTTAGGGTCTGGGATGTACTGTCTGAGGGTGTGGGGGTGGGTCAGGGTCCCTTGAGGGGTTAGGGTCTGGGACGTACTGTCTGAGAGCATAGTCGGGGGGAGGTTCACTCGAGTTCCGGATGGGTATTTGTGATTTGACCATGTCACATGTTGTGAGGTACGTGGTTTAGTTGACAGTGAAAAGGGCGAGTCGGCAGGAGAATGGTGTTGCTGAGTCAGAGAGCCAGCGCAGACATGAGGTTCCGAATGGACTCTTCCTGCGCTGAAACAGTTCTATGATGCCGAGGCAAGTATTTGAAGTCACAAGGGTGAATCCTGTTTTTCATCTGCAATGTCACAAGTCACACAATGGCCTGTCTGTACGAGAGTTCAGTCACAGAATTACCCAGGTCTCCAGAGATAACCCCCATTCAACACTGTGAACGAGTGACCTTACCTTGCAAATGCTTCCGAACATTTCATTGCACTGTGGAACCTGCCGCATCCACCTGCTGTCCACTGGGCTTTATTTTCCTGCTGTTGGTTCTGTCCCTTTTGACTCGTACCCACTGAAATCAGCACAACAAGCAACACCTACACATATTTACTAGCTCCATCCCCGCCTCCTTGTCTCCTCTCCACCTATCTTCTCCTCTATCCATCTTCTATCCACTTCCCCCTCTCTCCCTACTTATTTCAGAACCCCCTTCCCCTCCCCCATTTCTGAAGAAGGGTCTCGGCCCAAAACGCCAGCCTTCCTGCTCCTCTGATGCTGCTTGGCCTGCTGTGTTCATCCAGCTCTACACCTTATTATCTCAGATTCTCCAGCATCTGCAGTTCCTATTACCTCAGTTACACCAAGCAACAAACCTGCCACATATTTGACTGCTGAACTTCAACCTACTTCGCCCGCCATTATCCCTGCTGCTGGATTACCCGATAGCCAATTCATTGGCTGTTCACGTCTGTCGAATCCCACGCACTGCCCTCCCAAGTGGGACAAAGCCTCCACTTCTCCATTTACAATCATACGGCGAAAGCGGAAGAGGTGAGAATACCTTGCGGGATGTGGATAATCCCCACTGTCAGACCAGCAATGATGTCCCCAGCCAGCCACCGCTTGAACTTGTACCTGGGTAACCAGGTGAGGCAAGGGAACCGCGCTCTCACAAAACATCTCCACGTGTTCCCTGAGCTGGCGCAGCTCCTGCTGACCATTTGCTTCCAGCTCCTCTCCGGGACTCGTTCTTCCCCACAGGATCTGCTGAAGTGCTGGTCAAACTGGTCCTCGGTGTAAATGGAGCGAGAGATGGTCACTTCACTCATTCTGACACTGTCCACACACACACTCACTCACACACTCTCTCTCTCTCACACACACACAGTCACTCACAAACACACACACGCACACACCTCAAACTCACGCACACTCTCACAAACACACACACTGATTCACTCTCTCACACGCACACAAACACATGTTCACACAGACATGCACACTGTCTCTCTCACACACACACACAGACACACTTGCACACACAATCACACACACACACACATACACACACACAGAGTATGTCGGCTTCTATTTGTACAAATCTGTCAGCCCCTCTTTACTTATTCCTCTGTGTCTGTGTGTATGTGTGTGTGTCCTGAAGGCGTTTCTCCTTTATAGTATCCTAGCTGTCTAGGACTGAACTGGACCTTTTCCCCTTCTTGTATCAGTCAGGCACAGTGTATTCTCTCTCCTGTCTCTGTGACTAGCAGTGTACCTGCCTTCAGGACGTGGGCGGTGAGCAGATTTAACTGGTGCTCCTATAGTGACGGATTAAACTGGATACAGCCAATTAGAACGCCGTTCAGCATACAAAGTGCTGATAGACACGGTCAACACTGAGATTTGTGGCCCGTCTCTATCAGGGCTCATCGGCACATCTTTCACCCTTGTTTATTCAGCTGTGATCTCGGAGCATGCCTCGCTGTCGAACTAACTTGTCGCAGTTCCCTCTCTTGTTTTGTTTCAGGGGAAACAATGCATGAAGATTAAAGTTTTTGCAGTGATCATGCTCATGAGGTCATTATGAGCGGCGTGGAGGAGCTCTGGTTTGGTGTGCGAGTGGGGAATGTAACACAGAGGGGACTTCCGTCTCATGTCAGTCAGTCCGTCTCGCTCCAAATGCACTTTGAACCGTTTCAGCAGAGGGGCGCTTAGTGGCTGCATGAAGTCAGCACCTAAAGGACACCCTTTTTAATCCAGAGATAATGGGAACTACAGATGCTGGAGAATTCCAAGATAATCAAATGTGCGGCTGGATGAACACAGCAGGCCAAGCAGCATAATCCATGTCTTTCAGTGCTGTTTGCAGCAAGCTGCAGGTGCACGCACCTCAATTGCAGGTTATGTTTACATTATATCTTTCAGAAGACTGTGAGGAAGAAGAGCTGGGGAAGACCATTCAGCCCACTGCACCTACCCCGCCATTCAACATGATCCTGGCTGATGTTGAGTTGCAATTCGCTCTCTCCCTCGAATGCAAAAGTCCATCTATCACAGGCTTCCATTAACTCCATAATGGAGCTTCCACACCTCTCCCCAAGACGCCCTCATTCTTGATCTCCAATCCCAACAACATGAGCCAACATGCTGCTTGGAGCACAGAAACACAGAGAATAGAAGCAGGAGTAGGCCGCTCAGCCCTTAGAGCCTGCTATCCCATTCAGCATAATCATGGCCCATCATCCAATTCAGTGCCCTGTTCCCACATCGCACCCCCCCAGTTGCCTTTGACCCCTTTAGCCCGAGGAGGTTGAGAGGTACCTTTCTAAAGTTTATAAAAACGTGATGGCTACAGGTGCGGTTAATGATAGGTGTCCTTTCCCCAGGAAGGGAAATTTTGAGACTAAGGGGCACATTTTCAAGGTGAGAGGAGAGAGATTTAAAAAAGACAAGATGGGCAGCTTTTTGACACAGATTGTGCTTTGTGTATGGAATAAACTTCCTGAGGAAATGGAGGATGTGGGCGCAGTTACAATGTTTAAAAGACACTTAGCTAAATACATGAATAGGAAAGGTTTGGAGGGGTGTGGGCCAGGAGCAGGCAGGTGGGGCTAGTTTAGTTTGGGATTATGGTTGGCGTGGACTGGTTGGACCAAAGGGTCTGTTTCTGTGTTTTGTGGCTCTATAACTATACAGCTATAACTCTAAGAACTATATCTAACTCCTTGAAAGTTTTCAATGCTTTGTCCACAACTGCTTTCTGTGGCAGAGAATTCCACAGGGTCCCCACACTCTGGGTGAAGACATTTCTCCTCATCCTAGTCCCAAATGGCCTACCCTGTATCCTTAAACTGTGACCCCCCCCCCCCCCCCCCCCCGGTCTGGGCGCCCCCAGTCATCAGGAACATCCTTTCTGTGTTCACCCTGTCTCATCCTGTTAGAATTTGCCTAATTGTTTGCTGAACCTGTATGCTAACATTTTCTGTTTCTTGTGTAAGTGCACCTAAATCTGTCTGAAGATCTATATCTACAAATTTCACACCTTTTAAAAATATTCTGCTTTTCTTGAATAGCCAAAGTGAATGACCTCACATTTGCCCTCATTATGTTCCATCTGCCACATTGAAAATGCCCTGTTTGTCCCTAGACTTTGCTTCCTGTCCTTTAACCTATCCTCTATCCATGGTAATATATTACCTTAAACTCCATGAGGCTTTATGTTGTGCATTAACCTTTCATGCAGCACCTGATCCAAAAGCATTACATCTCCTGGTTATTCTTCATCTACCCTCATGTTAAGGAGACTGAGGGGTTTTGCACAGATTCTGGCCCTTGACAGACTCTTAGAGAGTGACTTCTTCCCCATTCAGCTTTCATAGCTGCCCTAAGTTCGAACAAATCCCTCAACATGCAATTTTGGACCTTGGAATGTGCCAGTCTTCAGCAATCACTGGAAGATCGAGACATGTTGGGCAGAATACAGTCATAGTGCTATACAGATGTACAGCACAGAAAAAGGCCCTTCAGACCAAGTCAACACAGTGTGGAGCTGGAGGGACACAGCAGGTCAGGCAGCATCAGAGGAACAAGAAAGCTGATGTTTTGGGTCAGGATCAAGACCCTTCGGTCCAAATTGTCCACGCTGGCCAGATATCTTAAATTAATCTAGCCCCATTTGCCAGCATTTGCCCCATATCCCTCTAAACCCTTTCTATTCATAGACCCATCCAGATGCCTTTTAAATGCTGTAACTGTACCAGCCTCCACCACTTCCTCTGGCAGCTCATTCCATACATGCACCACCCTCTAAGTGAAAAAATTGCCCCTTAGATCCCTTTTAAATCTTTCCTCTCATCTTAAACCTATGCCCCTCTAGATTTGGATTTCCCTACCCTGAGGGAAATACCATAGCTGTTCATTCTATCCATGTCCCATTTCCCTCCTGCTCGTAAGGCTGCTTTCCAATCTGGCCATAAAACTGCAGGAGATTTCGAGATACAGATACACGCTCTCGAAAGAGATATCTAAAAGCTAGAGTTGTCTTAAAACTGGCCATGCATTATTTTGTTTTCAAAATTACTCAATCAACATTAAATTACCTGGATGATTCAGCTAAGTGATGTATCGTGATGGGCTTGTTCTCTGTTTCGCCACTTGCCTGCCACATTTCAATTGACCCTTGACCCCACCTGACCTGCACTGTCCCAGACCGCCCTGTGCCCAAAAGCGCCCAACCTGAAATCTGGCAGTATCCAAAATTTGGCATTGCCTTGGCTGCCAGTTTTAACAGAGGGTGTGCCTACAGTGGCAGGGTGATTGATTGGTGATCAGAAGCTGGCATTTATTTTGACTCGTTTGGGTTCACAAGCATCTGACCTTTTTTATTCACGTGTGATGCCATGCTTTTCGGTGCATGGAACTGGCAGAACGTCTGCCCATAGATGCCATCAGTCTTGGAAAAACAGAAGAAATTGCGGCAGCAGATAGAGGTTACAAGACGATGCGTTCAGGGGGTCGCGAAGGCTTAGTGGCATTATCACTAGGCTATCAATCCAGTGGACTCAGATACTGCTCTGGGGACCTGAGTTTGAACCCTGCCGTGGTAAAACTTGAATTCAATAAAAATCTGGGATTACGAACCATGTAAAAGCCCCATCTGGCCCTTTAGGGAAGGAAAATCTACCATCCTTACTTAGCCCAGCCTACATGTAACTCCAGACCACAGCCAATGTGGTTCATTCTTAATTACTCCCTAGGCAATAAATACTGGTGCAGCTAGTGATGCCTAAATCACACAGATGAATAAAAAAAAGTGTCAATGACGTTCTGATTCCAGCATGTCAGCCCCTGCAGTGCCCATCAGGCATAGAAGGCTTTATGTGTACCGAAAGATGCTGCAGTAGTCCTTTATCAGGGACACTTTCATGCCAATGTAACAGTGAAAGGGAGGATAGCTGGTCAGGTAGAGCAATACCCTCCCAGAGACTGGCTTCCTGCGGCTATTAATAGTCACCTCAGCCCAGTGGAGGAGCAACCTCTCAAGGAGATCCTCTTGCTCATCTGACATGCTCTGGTCTCTCTTTGCTGATCTTTTAAAAAAACAAATAAACCTGCTCAGATATGCTATGATTCAGCTTTGGAGCAGATGAGAATAGAACCCAGGCCTTCTGGCTCAGAAGCAGGGATGCTACCACTGTTGCCTCACAGCGCCAGGGACGGTTTGATTCCACCCTCGGTTGACTGCCCGTGTGGAGTTTACACACACTCTCCATGTCTGCATGGGTTTCCCCCAGGTGCTCCGGTTTCCTCCCAAAGTCCAAAGATGTGCAGGTTAGGGTGGGATTGGTTGTGGTAAATTGTCCCATAGTGCCCAGGGATGTGCAGGTTAGGGTGGGTTGGCTGTGGGAAATTGTCCCATAATGCCCAGGGATGTGCAGGTTAGGGTGGGTTGGCTGTGCTAAATTGTCCCATAGTGCCCAGGGATGTGCAGGTTGGGGTGGGTTGGCCGTGCTAAATTGTCCCATAGTGCCCAGGGATGTGCAGGTTAGGGTGGATTGGCCGTGCTAAATTGTCCCATAGTGCCCAGGGATGTGCAGGTTACGGTGGATTGGCCGTGCTAAATTGTCCCATAGTGCCCAGGGATGTGCAGGTTAGGGTGGATTGGCCGTGCTAAATTGTCCCATAGTGCCCAGGGATGTGCAGGTTAGGGTGGATTGGCCGTGCTAAATTGTCCCATAGTGCCCAGGGATGTGCAGGTTAGGTTGGATTGGCCGTGCTAAATTGTCCCATAGTGCCCAGGGATGTGCAGGTTAGGGTGGATTGGCCGTGCTAAATTGTCCCATAGTGCCCAGGGATGTGTAGGTTAGGGTGCATTGGCCGTGCTAAGTTGCCCCGTTGTGTCCAAGGATGTGCGGGTTAGGGTGGATCGGCCGTGGGAAATTATCCCATAGTGCGGAGGGATGAACAGGATATGTGGGTTAGCCGTGGGAAATGGGGGTTCCAGGAATAGAATAGGAATCAGAGGGTTTGTGCAGACTCAGTGGGCCGAATGGCGGCCACCTGCACTATAGGAATTCTATGATTCTCTCTTTATAAGTGCTCAAGGTCCTTAAACAATGTACCTGTGAATCATAATAATATAACTAATAGAATAATACACATGCTCAGATCTGTTCAACCTTACATAGAATCACACAGCATGGAAACAGGCCCTTCAGCCCAACTCATCCATGCTGAGCAAGTTTCCTAAACTAATCTAGTCCCATTTGCCAGCATTTGGCCCATATCCCTCTAAACCCTCCTTATACATGTACACATCCAGATGCCTTTTAAATGCCGTAACTGTGCCAGCCTCCACCACTTCCTCTGGCAGCTCATTCCATACACGCACCGCCCTTTGTGTGAAAACGTTGCCCCTCAGGTCCCATTTAAAGCTTTCTCCTCTCACCTTAAACCTATGCCCCTCTAGTTTTGAACTCTCGCACTTAGGAGAAAAGACCTTCCTAATGGGGTGCGGACATTGGGGAATGAGGGTCAGTGCTAGAGACTGCCACATCTGATAGCTTCTGTTATTATTGATGAACCATCCTCAGTTGGATTCATGGAGCTCCTCCAAGTACTCTGCATTTCTTCTGTTTGCTATTTTGTTACTTGGGTGAATAAGTTCTCCCCAGGACAAGTTTCCAGGTGCATTTGCCACCACATTCTGATTTTTCTTTTCGTATGTAACTTTTAGAACTTGTGCCAGCTCATTTCTTTCATTCTTGGAAGCAACACCGCACACACCTGACCAACCCCGGCCCCTCTCGAGCTTCCTTCTTGGTATGTGGCTTTCGGGAACTGAGTGCTGTTGACTGCCTCGACATAGGCCCACCTACAACTGGGTTGGTCTCCCATTCTGTGAAGCTTGCCCTGCCTATCTGACTGGGAACCGAATACCCAGCTGTCTCCAGCGGGGGCGTGCCATGCGGCGAGGTCGATGTCGCTATTGGGCACTGCCAGTGAGTGCAGGCCCTGCCTTCCTCTTTGCAGGGTGGCCGATCGCAGATCCTCCTCTGTTTAATTTTTGTGACTCGGCCTACTGCTGCAACAATTACAATTGCAAAAGGAAAGGAAGAGAGGGAGTAGTACACCTGAAAAGAAAGACTTGCATTTGTGTAGCACCTGTCACAACCGAAAGGGGTCCAAAAGCACTTTGCAACCAATGAAGTAGTTTGTAAAGTGCTCCCACCTTGCAGGAAGTGTGGAGACCATATTGTGCCCAGTGAGCTCTCTCCAACAATTTAATTACTTCCACATCTGTTTTTGCAATTTTGATTGAGGGATAAATGTTGTTCAGGACTCTGGTGAGAACTCCCCTTCCTGGAGCTGGTGCAACCTGCTACATCAGGCTTCTTGCCTTCATCACAAGAGGAATTGAGTATAGGAGCAAAGAGGTCCTTCTGCAGCTGTACAGGGCCCTGGTGAGACAGCACCTGGAGCATCCTGTGCAGTTTTGGTCTCCAAATTTGAGGAAGGACATTCTTGCTGTTCAGGGAGTGCAGCGTAGGTTCACGAGGTCAATTCCCGGAATGGCGGGACTATCATATGTTGAAAGATTGGAGCGACTGGGCTTGACTCTATACACTTGCGTTTAGAAGGATGAGAGGGGATCTGATTGTGACATATAAGATTATTAAGGGAGTGGACACTCTGGAGGCAGGAAGCATGTTTCTGCTGATGGGTGAGCCCAGAACCAGAGGACACAGTTTAAAAATAAGGGGTAGGCCATTTAGAACAGAGTTGAGGAGAAACTTCTTCACCCAGAGAGTGGTGGATATATGGAATGCTCTGCCCCAGAAGGCAGTGGAGGCCAACTCTCTGGATACTTTCAAGAAAGAGATGGATAGAGCTCTTAAAGGTAGTGGAATCAAGGGGATAAGGCAGGAACAGGATACTGATTGTGGATGATCAGCCATGATCATAATGAATGGTGGTGCTGGCTCGAAGGGCCGAATGGCCTACTCCTGCACCTATTGTCTATTGAGAGCACGGACTGATCCTCTGTTTAACTTCTCATTTCAAAGATAGCACTACTGATAGTGCACCACTCCCTTTGTACTGCACTGGACTGTCGGCATTGATGATGGCCTGAAGTATCTCTTGTGATACCATGATACATGGGGTGCTGCCATTATATGGAAAGTTGAAGAGTATAGTCTGAGGAGTCAACAACAACCACCTAAATATTAAGATAATAAAATGTGAGGCTGGATGAACACAGCAGGCCCAGCAGCATCTCAGGAGCACAAAAGCTGACGTTTCGGGCCTAGACCCTTCATCAGAGAGGGGGATGGGGAGAGGGAACTGGAATAAATAGGGAGAGAGGGGGAGGCGGACCGAAGATGGAGAGAAAAGAAGATAGGTGGAGAGGAGAGTATAGGTGGGGAGGTAGGGAGACAGTCCCTATTTATTCCAGTTCCCTCACCCCACCCCCCTCTCTGATGAAGGGTCTAGGCCCGAAACGTCAGCTTTTGTGCTCCTGAGATGCTGCTGGGGCTGCTGTGTTCATCCAGCCTCACACTTTGTTATCTTGGATTCTCCAGCATCTGCAGTTCCCATTATCTCTCTCACCACCTAAATATTGCCCATTTTTCAGCATTTGTCATCGCAAGTGCACATCTAAATCCTTCTTCAATGTGGTGGGGGTTTCTGCCTCTTCCACCCTTACAGGCAGTGAGTTCCAGATACCCACCACCCTCTGGGTGAAAAGGGTTTTCCTCACGTTCCCTCTCACGAGGGGCGGCACGGTGTCTCAGTGGTTAGCACTGCAGCCTCACAGCGCCAGGGACCCGGGTTCGATTCCAGCCTCAGGCGACTGTCTGTGTGGAGTTTGCACATTCTCCCTGTGTATGTGTGGGTTTCCTCCCACAGTCCAAAGATATGCAGGTTACATGGATTGGCCGTGCTAAATTGTCCCATAGTGTTCAGGGATGTGTAGATTATTGGGTAATAGGGGGATGAGTCTCGGTGGGATGGTCCGAGGTTCAGTGTGGACTTGTTGGGCTGAAGGGCCTGTTTCCACACTGTAGAGATGCTATGGATTCTATGGAAACCTCCTGCCCCTTACCTTCAATCTATGCCACGGTCATTGATCACTCCATCAAGGGGAAAGATTTCTTCCTGTGTACCCTAGCTATGTCCCTCATAATTGTATTCATGTCTCCTCCTCATTCTCCTCTGGTCCAAGGAAAACAACCCCATCTGTCCAATCTCTCTTCATAATTGAAACTCTCCAGACCAAGCAACATCCTGGTAAGTCCCCTCCGCTCCACACCAGGCAACATCCTGGTAAATCCCCTCTGCTCCAGACCAGGCGACATCCAGGAGATGGAGAAGGGTCTAGGCCTGAAACGTCAGCTTTCCTGCTCCTCTGATGATGCTTGAAAGGGATAGACTCTCTATCGCCGAACTGTTCACAATGTGCTCCTGATTTCCCATCTCGTTGTTTAAAAAGGGTCCGCGCCAACCTCATGGGGATGCCCAGAAGAAGTCAGTAGAGCCAATTCCTGGGCCAAAGATGCCACTCCTGAGGGGCAATGTGTGCCAGTCTCTTTCAAGTGAATGATCCACTTGGACAAAGAAGTCAAATGTTGCTGAATGACTATCACCATCTTAGTTCCTGTTTGGTTTCCAACAATAATAAACAAAATCACTCACAAATTGGCAGTTTCATAATACTGTTGTGTCATAAATTAAATGTGCTCACCTTTGTGCCTGGGATTGCTGTTCTAAATGACCCATTATATCAGTCTAATGATCCTTAGCTGCTGGTTTCCCTCTGTTCCATTTGACATTGTTAGGGGACATTGATGGATGTGCAGGTCTGGAAAGTATTGGAGGTTAGTTTCAGCACTGCCTGGAAAGATGATGCCATAGTTTCGCAGTGTACGTGACCTGACCCATTTGAATAATGCTCTTGAAAGCAAAACAGTTGACTGTGTTTTAATATCTGCTCGCTAGAGAGGCTAAGGCGGTGACATAGCAGTATCAGGAGCCTAAAGGGCCCACGCTCTGGAGTATGGGTTCGCCTCTCAGTGGTGGACGTCAAAGTTAACTTCAATAACAGTAACCATGGCAGCATTCACAGATTGTTGCAAAAACCTGTCTGGCTTGCTCATAGCTTTCAGGAGAGGAAAGCTTTGAGTCTACATCAGACTCCACAACCACAGGAAATGCCCTCCGAAATGTTCGAGCAAACCATTTAGTATTGGGGATGGGCAACTGCAAAAAAATTGAGGGGAAAACAAATCTCATCTGTTGTTGTACACAGTAGACCTAGAACATTTTTAAACTCCTGTGTCCTATTCCCTATTCCCAAGCAGGGAGATATGAGAGCATTCTGTTATGTTGCGGAGGGTGGTGTACGTATGGAATGAGCTGCCAGAGGAAGTGGTGGAGCTTGGTACAATGTGAAAACTTAAAAGGTGTCTGGATGGGTGTGTGCATTGGAAGGGTTTAGAGGGATATGGGCCAAATGCTGGCAAATGGGACTACACCAGATTGGGATGTCTGGTTGGCATGGACGGGTTGGACCAGAGGGCCTGTTTCCATGCTGTATGACTCTATAACAATCTCTCCCTCAATGTCAGCAAAACTAAACAGCTGATCATTGACTTCAGGGAGCAAGGAGGAGGGCGCGCTCCTATCTATATCAATGAAGCTGAGGTAGAGATGGTTGACGGTGTCACATTCCTAGGAGTGAAAATCGCCAACAACCTGTCCTGGACCACCTACGTAGATGCAAAGGTCAAGAAAGCACAACAATGCCTCTTCTCCTTCAGGCTACTTAAGAAATGTGGTATGTCTATAAGGCGCCCCACCAATTTCTACAGATGCACCATTGAAAGCACATTGTCCTGGCTCATATCGGCCTGGTGTGGCAACTGCTCTGCCCAGGACCGTAAGAAGCTACAGAAGGTGGTGTGCACAGCCCAGACCATCATGGAAACCAACCTTCCATCCATGGACTCTGTTTACACGGCTCATTGCCATGGAAAGGCGGCACACATTATCAAAGACCCATTGCACCCTGGGAGTGACCTCCTACAACCTCTTCCATCTGGCAGAAGGTACAGAAGCCTGAACACACACACCAGCAGGTTCAGGAATAACTTCTGCCCTGCTGTTATTAGACAGGTGAATGGACCTCTCAACTTTCAAATCTAATGTTGATCTTGCTTTGTGCCCCTTCACTGCAGTGTGGCCTGTAAAGCCTCACTCTGTCTGAGCACTCTATGATCTCTATGTCCTTGTTTGCTATGATCTTCCGGTACTGCTCGCAAGACAAAATTTTTCATTGTACTCAGGTACATGAGACAACAATAAATCAAATCAACACCAAATGCTCCAGTGTTATTATAATGTAGTGTAGCATAATCTGCTCTACCCCTCCCACATGTGTAAGACAAAGGAAAAGATGAGTGATGCCCTAAGATGCCATCAGATTGTCTAGCATTAATCTTTTCAGAGCTATAAGCTTGTAGAGCGTATGTAAAAGGAACCAAGCAATGAGAATGCCTGTTCCCCACTGTAACTTCCCTGCCCCCTCAGGGGTTCCTGCCTAGATTTTGCCCCTTTGACATCAGGACCACAGTAACGTGGCGTTTAGAGCCTTCATCCCACCAAGCCTGTGGCACCGTGTGGTGCTGAGTTGTGCCACTGTGCCAACTGTTACAGAGGGCTGTAGGCTCCATGGTATCCAATGGCCCCCTCATCCAGCCATGAGGAGTAATGATCACAGTTGATGTTCTTAAAGGCGACAAACACACTGGCGTTCCACGGCTATGATAAGATTTTGAGATTAAGGAAAATCATCTCTTTGAACAACATTTTTATTGATGGGGGCATCAAATCTCCAAGCCAGGAAGCTCGTAGTTAAGTTTTCAAAAGACACCTGAAGGAAAGGAACATTGCTGAGGGAATAGGACTAATCAGAAAGATTTTTGAAAAGTCCAGACTCAAATTGTTAGGCCAAATGGCTTCCTTCTATATCGCACAGTCCTATGATTTTATTAACCATCATTAGCTTTGTCTGCCTCTGCTCCAAAGAGCTGCCATCTGAAATGTTCCCTTCAGATGGTTTTATGGGATCTTTCACATTGACAAGAGAAAGCAGGTAGAGCCTCTTAGCATCTCAGCTGAAAGATGGCACTTCAACCCACTTGGCTTCACTCAGCTGTGCCAGTCCAGGCGATGTGCTTGAGTCTCCAGTGTGCCACAACCTTCTCACTTTGAGGTGAGGGTGGTACCGACACTGGCCCACCAGCTTTCCATCCACCATGCTTCAAAAATCGCATCATTCAGAACAGAACCTTTGATCGTCTGTCTTTTGGGGGAAATGCCACTGCGGTCAAATCGAGTGCCAAGTGAGACCGTGTGCCCATTCAGGATTGGCACGATAAGGGCCCTGAGTTACCAAGTGATAACTGTGACACCATTTGCCAGTCTGTAGTAAGCCTCATTTATTGGGCCTGTACTCTCTGGGATGGTGCATGAACACCTCAAATGGAAATGATACCCACAAATCAAAACCGAAAACAAAGGCAGGGAGGGGATGGACTGCCTGAGATGCTGGCTTCCAGCCAACCTCAGTCTGAAGGTAAGAGAATGCAGGAGCTTACATGCGAATATAGGAATTAGGTGCAGAAATTAGGACATTTAGACCTTCACACCTGTCCTCCCATTCAATAATGTTGTGGCTGATCAATTTGAGTTCAAATTCCACATCAGCATCTACCCCTGCTAACCTTTGATTCTCCTGTCTAACAAAAATGTGTCAACTGCCATCTTTAAAATAATACAAACATGCCATCCAGGTGGATAGAGTTGTTAAGAAGGCGTAGGGTGTGTTAGCTTTCATTAATAGAGGGACTGAGTTCAAGAGCTGTGAAGTTATGCTCCAGCTATACAAAAGCCTGGTTCAGCCACATCTGACGAATTGTGTCCGGTTCTGGTCACCTGATTACAGGAAAGATTTGGAAGCTTTGGAAAATGTGCAGAAGAGATTTACCAGGATGTTGCCTGGAATGGAGGGAAGGTCTTATGAGGAAAGGTTGAGAGACCTGGGGCTTTTCTCTGTAGAACGACGAAGGAGGAGAGGTGACTTAATAGAGGTGTACAAAATGATCAGAGGTATAGATAGATTAGACAGCCAGAGACTTTTTCCTAGGGTGGAGGTAGCTATTATGAGGGGGACATAGTTTTAAAGTGAGTGGAGGTAGATATAGGGGAGATGTCAGAGGTCGGTTCTTTACTCAGAGAGTGGTTGGGGCATGGAATGCATTGCCGGAGAGGGTAGTGGAGTTAATCTCATTAGGGGTATTTCAGCGGCTATTAGATAGGCATATGGATGATAGTATAAGGTACTGGTGGAGGTTAGATAGACCTTCAGTTTCAGGTAAAAGTTCGGCACAACATTGTGGGCCGAAAGGCCTGTACTGTGCTGTACTGTTCTATGTTCTATGAATTATAATACAGTACCAACGTTTCCTAGCTTGTTGTCTCTGTATGACCCAAAAGCATTGAATTGGAGTATAAAAGTGGTGGATAACAGTACAATGAAGATTACTGTACTTAGTGTCGTCAGTAAGTTATTGCATCCATTAGATTATATCATTGTTGGGACGATCAGAAGTTTCCGATCCAAGTAATTAAGTCCCTGGTCTATGTGCGTGGTCTTTCTGTCGGCGCGAGTCTGGAGTTCCCTGTTGTTTATATGTTCTACCGTTATGTCTAGGAAGGATAGTCAAATATTCCTCATCGGAATAAAATTCACAAAAGAAGAAGAGACCAATAACCAACGACTGTTCCTGGATATAATGGTAGACCATATGAACAACTGGGAACTCCAGACTCGCGCCTACAGAAAGAACACACACACAGACCAGAGACTGACTTACTCCAGCAACCACACCAACACCCATAAACAGAGCTGCATCAGGACATTACTCAAATGAGCAATACAACACTGCAGAGCCCGGAATTGCACAGAGCAGAACAGGAACTCTGATATGGAGTTTCTAAAAGGAATGGAGACCAGGAAAGCACAATCCACCGTTACCTCTGTGACAGACCACAACAGGAAGACACAACACAACACGACCAGACACACTAGTCACCCAATCGTACATCAGGGACATATCAGCGATGACCACGAAATTACTCAGACCCCTAGGTATCAGGGTAGCCCACAAACCAACGACCACCCTACAACAGCTACTGACAAACGTAAAGGACCCCAGACCCACAACCACTAAAACTAACATAATATACAAAATACCATAAACATTCCATAGGCCAAACTGGAAAAAAACTGACAACAAGGAAACACAAAAACTGACTCACCACCAAGAGACACGACCAATTCTCACTGACCTCACTACGCACTGATAAAGAGGGACACAGATTTAACTGGGACAATTGCACAGGCCAAACAGAGACATGCCAGGGAATTCCTGGAGGCCTGACATTCCAACTAGAATTCCATCAACAAACACACTGACCTGGACCCGATATACAAACCCCTGAGAAACAGAACCGGAAGTATTACCAAGCACCCCAGCAAACCGAGGCATATAGATAACAAGTGGGACAGAACACCAACACTTCACCGGAGACGCACTGACGGTGTTACCCGGCACGGTGAGAAAGCGTCTGCAACAAACGCACCGGCTCGGAGAGCAAGTCTACAACCTCATCCACAACCCGAGCTACAAATCTTCTCAAAAACTTTAAATGGAGTGTTTGAGTTATAAGGAGAGGCCAGATAGGCTGGAGCATTTTGTCTGGAGCATAGCAGGTTGAGGGTTGACCTCATAGAGGTTTATAAAAGACGCAAGAGCTATAGAAACATTGAATGGCAGTGTCTTTTCCCTGGAGCAGGGGGATTTCAAGACTGGGGGGATGTATTTTTTAGGTGAGAGGGCAAAGATTCAATAAAGACATGAGGAACAATTATTTTACACAGAGGATGGTTTGTGTGTGGAGTGAATTTCCTGAGGAAGTTGTGGATGTGGGTACAGTTATAATGTTGAAAGACATTTGGATAAGTACATGAATCGGACAGTCTTGGAGGGATATGGGCCAGGAGCAGGCACGCAGGACTGGTTTAGTTTGGGGTTAGGGTTGGCATGGACTAGTTGGGCCATTGGATCTGTTTCTGCGCTGTATGACTCTATAACTATATCTTTTCAATGGACAGAGGAGGTGGGATGGGCTGACTGATCTACTTCTGTTCCTCTGTTTTAAACACTGTCCCACTGATAACTCAAACATCTTGGAGGGTTCAGTTGTAGAGAGGGAGACAATAACAAAGAGAAGTGGGACTATGATTGAGAGGACAGGCGGGTAAGAAATTGGACTGAGCAAAGGTTCAATAGGAATTGAAACCAGATGAACCAAGTGAACTGTTTCTGAGTTGTGGAATTAATGCAAATCCATGGGAATGCCATGTCGATTGGAAAATTTACCTGTGGGCCTTGAGTTAAAGAATGATAGCTCAGTCAATGGTTAAAGAGGAATCGAAGATCATTGATAGGAATGCTGGACTTTGTTTGAACTGTCAGGCTTACCCTTGCCTCAAAATAACGAGACAGGAAACACCATCATCCTCATCATCATCACCATTATCAGGAATTCTCCAGTGGACTGTCTTCGGAATCAGCCTGTCACGGTCTGACCAAGAAACAGCTAATTGTTCCCACATTCCTGAACATATTCTGCTACACATTAAATGCCATTTTGTTTCCTGCTCACGTTGCTATTACAAGCCTGTTTCCATGGGAAGATTGGACGTGCATTTTCCTATCACCTGTCACAACCTCACACACTGTCAGATTCGCAGCAGCGAGGCCTCTCAAGCAGCAACTGGATAGTTTGCTTCAGTGATGTTGGGTAGCCTTACACAAGCACACCAGGGAGAACTGTCCCTGTCCTTCTTGTACATAGTGCCATGGGACTGTTTACATTTGCCTGGACACACGGGCATGGGTTTAAGGTCTTATCTAGAAGACAGAACCTCTGACAATGCATTACTCCTTCAATTTACCAAAAAAATTCACCGAAGGTCCTCAGCAGCACCTTCCAAACCCACAAACACTTCCATCTAGAAGGACAAGGGCAGCAGATACACAGGGAAAACCACCCCCTTCAAGTTCCCCTACAAACCACTCACCATCCTGACTTGGAAACATATCACCGTTCCTTCAGTGTTGCTGAGTCAAAATCCTGGAATTCCCTTCCCGTGGGTCAGCCTACAGCACATGGACTGCAATGGTTCAAGAAGGCAGCTCACCCCCACCTTCTCAAGGATCACTTAGGGACAGGCAATAAATGCTGAACCCAGCCAGTGACACCCACATCCTACAAATGAAGTAAAAAAAACAACCTAGATCACATGTACTCAAGCCTGAGAGTGGGATTTAAGCCTGTAGCATTTCCACCTCAGTGTGTGACCAACTGGTGCACAGTCAAGCGTGAAGGTAACTGATTGAAAGCTGCATGGGAAACCAAACATTCCCGAATTTCTGAGACGATGGAGCTATCACAGCAAGGACGGTGACTGTTCTAGATGGTCAAATATGTAAGATAGTTGGAGATTAGATTAGATTAGATTCCCTACAGTATGGAAACAGGCCCTTTGGCCCAACAAGTCCACACCACCCTTTGGAGCATCCCACCCAGACCCATCCTCCTACAACCCACACACCCCTGAACACTACGAGCAATTTAGCATGGCTGATCCACCTAGCCTGCACATCTTTGGACTGTGGGGGGAGACCAGAGCACCCGGAGGAAACCCACGCAGACACGGGGAGAATGTGCAAACTGCACACAGACAGTTGCCCGAGACTGGAATCGAACCCAGGTCCCTGGTGCTGTGAGGCTGCAGTGTTAACCACTGAGCCACCACGCTGCCTGTTATTTCTGGAGCATTCTGGGATTTTGGATTTGCCTTTGAAGGGGCGGTGTTCACCTTCAGCCTTTTTCAGGAAATTAACCACAGTCACGTCGAGTCTGTGATCGAGGTGTGGGGCGCGGACAGAACGTGTTCCAAGGGACAAATGGCCTCATTATTTCCTCACATGATGCCAACACGCCTGCAGAATCTTAACGTAATCCAATTTGGGTGAAAAAGTGACTTGTTCTTTCATAAAGTCCTACAGCACGGAAACAAACCCTTTCCCAACCAGTCCATGTCAACCACAATCCCAAACTAACTCAGTCCCACCTGCCAAACTATGATTCAGGCAGATACAGTGGCCATTTTGCACCCACTTGTGGTAATGCAAGATGAGACAAGGGGCCAAGGAATCGATCTGAGGTGATATTGGTTACAGGAACTAAATTGGCCAGGACTCCCAGAAGAGCTCTTGGGCTCTTCTACTAATGACTCTGTGAGATCTTTAACAACTACCCACACCACCCAGATGGGAAGAATTGGAAATAAGAAGCAATAAAAAGAGTACAGGAGCATGGATGGCCTGCTGCAATTGTGCAGGGCCTGAGGGAGACCACACCTGGAGTATTGTATGTAGTTTGGATCTCCTTATCTGAGGAAGGATGTTCTGGTGATGGAGGGAGTACAGTGAAGGTTTACCACACTGATTTGTGGGAACGCAGGACTGATGTTGGAAAAGAGACTGGATCAGTTAGGATTGTATTCACTGGAATTTAGAAGAATAAGGGGGGATTGCATAGACTCCTATAACATTCTAACAGGACCAGACAGGGTAAACACAGGAAGGATGTTCTCAATGACCAGTGAGTCCAGAACCAGGGAGGGTCACAGTTTGAGGATACAGGGCTGATTGTTTAGGACTGAGGTGAGGAGAAATATCTTTACCCAGAGAGTGGGGAGCCTGTGGAATTATTTGCCATGGAAAGCAGTTGAGGCCAAAACATTTTAAGAAGGAGCTCGGGACAGTTTGTTGGGATGAAGGGATGAAAGGGTATGTGCAGAAAGCAGAGACAGGGGACCGAGTTGGATGATCAGCCATGAATGGTTCAACGAGCCGCACTACTCAATATTCCTATTTTTGACGTTTCGATGTCTCCCTTTGCCGGATTCGCTGATGCTAGAGCCAAGGAGAATCTGGTTTAGTTTCCCAACTGAAGTGGGGTACTTCAGGCAATGCAAAGGCCTCACAGCCTGGATTTGCCATTTACCCCCCTGAAGTGGAGTGCTAGAATGCACCACCCTCCCAACTCGGCCGACTTTCATGCTATCGACAGTTTCGCTTGGTACTCCTCGCAGTGAGCTCTCATATCTCAGACACAAAGTGATGTGCAGCCCAGACAAGTCCTTTAATACTGTCGCCGACTCTTCAAAGGCAGGGTGGTTCAGTTGTGAGTTATTCACTCCTCACTTTCCTGGTATTGTTCCCCCTGCTCCTTATCTGATGGTACGGCCTGCTTGGGCCAGTATTGCTTGCACGTCTCCAAGGTTTAATCCTACCTCAGGGAGGCTGCACTGCGCAGTTATACATAGGAGCTTCATTGTTCCCTGAATGAAGGATCTCTGCATGCACTCTCCCTGAACAGATTTACTATGGCCAGTTGCCACTTGGCCCACAGAGGAATGCAGTGAGGCTGATGAAGTATGTTGTTGTCCGGCATTCAAATTAATGACACTGCGTCTGAACGGGGAATTGTTTGCAAGCTCTGTTCTCTTCCTCAGACTTTGTTGTACCAAAGTTACCCCGAGCCCCTTCCATGTTTGTGACTGCGTTGTGGGCTTGTGAAATGAGCATTCGGATTTCAGAAATCTCGTCTCCAGGTCTTTTTCCCCGAGGCCTCCTTTTGATGTCGCGTCATACAGCACGGAGACAGTCCCTTCGATCTGACCAGCCCATGCTGACCAATCTTCCCAAACTGAACTACTCCCATTTGCCTGCATGTGGCTCATATCCCTCTAAACCCTTCCTATTCATCTACCTGTCCAAATGTCTGTTAAATGCTGTAACTGTAACCACATCTATCATTTCCAGTTCATTCCACACACAAACTACTCTGTGTGTGAAAAAGTTGCTCCTAATGTCCCTTTCAAATGCTTACCCCTTACTGTAAAAATATGCCCCCGAGTTTTGGACTCCCTTACCCTGGGGAAAAGACCTCGACTATTTATCCTACCCATGCCCCTCGTGATTTTATAAACCTCTATAAGGTCACTCCTCAGCCTCTGACACTCCAGGGAAAATAGCCCCAGCCGATTCACCCTCTCCCTGTAGCTCCAACCCTCCAATCCTTGTAAATTTTTTCTGAGAAAAATGTGGCTGGTGCATTCTTCATACCGAATGGCATGACTTTAAACTGGTAAAATCCATTTGGTGTCACAAAAACGGAAATTTCCTTCGCTGTTTTGGATAAAGGTACCCCACCAGTACTCTTTGTGCAACCCAACTTTAAAATATAAGTTGCTTGTCCCACCTTCTCAATACAGTCTTCCAAACGTGGACGAGGATTTGAATCAGATTTGTTACTATGTTGACCTTTGCGATAGTCCACACATAATCATTGAGAGAAGTCGAGGCCTGGGGCAGCCCTGTTCTTGTTGAATGGTGGGGGCAGGATTGAGGGGCCGAATGGCCTACTCCTACTCTGATTCCTTCTATTTGTAAGAGGAGAGAGAATGAGACTCCCAGTCTCATGGCCGCACTGTAAAAAGTAGAAGGTGGAGAATGTGCAGCCAAGATGCTGAGACTAAAGTATGTTATCTTCATATCCTGGGAATTCCATGCCGCCCAGCTATCCTAAATTATGTAGTCCCATTTGCCAGCATTTGCCCCATATCCCTCTAAACATTTTCTATTCATGTCCCCATCCAGATGCCTTTTAAATGCTGTAACTGTACCAGCCTCCACCACTTCCTCTGGCAGCTCATTCCATACACACACCACCCTCTGTGTGAAAAAGTTACCCCTCAGGTTCCTTTTAAATCTTTCCCCTCTCACTTTAAACCTATGTCCCTCTAGTTTTAGATTCCCCCACCCTGGGGAAAAGACCTTGTCTATTCACCCTATCCATGCCCCTCATGGTTTTATAAACCTTTATAAAGTTACCCCTCAATCGCCAGTGAAAAAAGTCCTAGCCTCACCTTCTAACTCAAACCCTCCCCAGTCCCAGCAACAACCTGCTGAATCTTTTCTGAACCCTGTCTATTTTAATAACATCCTTCTTATAGCGCGATGA
Source organism: Stegostoma tigrinum (assembly GCF_030684315.1). Taxonomy (NCBI): domain Eukaryota; kingdom Metazoa; phylum Chordata; class Chondrichthyes; order Orectolobiformes; family Stegostomatidae; genus Stegostoma; species Stegostoma tigrinum. The sequence goes on from NC_081404.1 coordinate 3,206,810, forward strand.
CTGGAACTGGATGCAGTATTCCAAAACTGGCCCGAACTAACACCTTGTGCAAGCTCAACATGACATCCCAATTCCTGTACTCAATGTACACTGAAGAAGAAGGTGTGAATTCCTGATTTTACTTTCTCTTGGCCAGTCGTTTGTCTATTCACAGCCATGTATTGGTACGGTTGGCGGGGGTGCGTGCTGTGCAACAATCCCACGGCTTAAGGCATTTTCTCTTATTTTGACAGTCCCATTTGTAGATTTGGAAGGCTTGAGGTCAAGACATGAATCGCCTGCTCCTGCCAGCAAACCTGTTACCCACTGTGCCCCTGGCCATTTGCCCCGTATTCTCCAGGACGGCCTGCTCCCGCGATTCTCCAGGGCCAGTTTGATTGAGTGATTTGACCAAGGCTGCCAGTAAAGCAGCTAACAGGAATCTACAAAAGCCAGATGGGGTGGGCATTCCATGCCAACTCATGACCATACCCCTGGATGTGCAAAGCTGGCTGAAATATCTCTACAGAGGCCGGTGTCCCGTCACCAGGTCATCCTTCATTTAGACATGGAGAGTCCTTTATATTGATCCAGCTTTGTCAGAGCCAGCTCCTAGAGTGGGCAGAACCTCTGACTCTCCTGCTTCTATGTGTCAGCAAAGGCTCCCTGATTGGATCAGGTTAACAGCCCCAACCAGGGAACTCATACTGTATGAGGTCCATCTGGCTGACCTCATTACAATCATTATATCAGGGTATTCCTTAGCTTTTGATTTAGCAGAAGTCCCCTTCCCAAAGAATGCTGTCCCAACATCACTGGGAGAAATGAATTTCCATCTCAGTTTAGAAATAATTTTTTCACTCCATTGAGCTAATCTGCATAAAGAGTTATTCAGGTGGTGATTAAGCATTTGCAGCCATTTTGAACTGACATTGCCTCAAAGTGACAGTGTACAATCTAACAACATGAACATCATAACCCAATGACGTGCCAAGCTCACCACAAACAGCAAGCCCAGTAGACGAGAATGCTCTCCCCGCGATCTTAATACTTACATCTCTCATGGCTTTTAACTTGGTTGGGCCTCCACTGGGGCAAGACAGTCTCTGGTAGCCATGGCAACAGCCACCCCTGATTGTATTTTTAACTTTGACGTACCTTTTGAAATAACCTGTTCACAAATGTTACTACAGCACCAGGGACCCACTTTCAATTCCAGCTTCAAGCAACTGTTGTTTGGAGTTTTCACATCCTCCCCACGTCTGTGTGAGTTCCCTCCGGGTGCTCCGGTTTCCTCCCACAGTCCAAAGATGTGTAGATTAGGGTGCATTGGACGTGCTAAATTGTCCCATAGTGCCCAGGGATGTGTGGGTTAGGGTGGGTTGGCCGCGCTAAATTGTCCCATAGTGCCCAGGGATGTGCAGGTTAGGGTGGATTGGCCGTGCTAAATTGTCCCATAGTGTCCAGGGATGTGCAGGTTAGGGTGGGTTGGCTGTGCTAAATTGTCCCGTAGTGGCCAGGGATGTGCAGGTTAGGGTGGATTGGCCGTGCTAAATTGTCCCATAGTGTGTAGGGATGTGCAGGTTATGGTGGATTGGCCGTGGGAAATTGTCCCATAGTGCCGAGGGATGCGCAGGTTATGGTGGATTGGCCGTGGGAAATTGTCCCATAGTGCCCAGGGATGCGCAGGTTATGGTGGATTGGCCGTGTTAAATTGTCCCATAGTGCCCAGGGATGTGCAGGTTAGGGTGGATTGGCCGTGCTAAATTGTCCCATAGTGCCCAGGGATGTGCGGGTTAGGGTGGATTGGCCGTGCTAAATTGTCCCATAGTGCCCAGGGATGTGCAGGTTAGGGTGGGTTGGCCGTGCTAAATTGCCCCATAGTGCCCAGGGATGTGCAGGTTAGGTGGATTGGCTGTGGGAAATGTGGGGATAAAGGGATAGGGTGGGGTGCTGTTTGGAGGGGAGGGGCGATATGGACTTGATGTGCTGAATGGCCGACTTCCACGCTATAGGCATTCTATAATATATAATTCAAAGTTTTAAAAGAAAACTGATGCTGCATTATGCTGTTTAATGGCTTAGATAGAGAAAGATTTTCCACAAACAGTGAGAGAGAGAGAATAAAACAATGTTGATTTCCTGTGGGATCAAAAAGACTTTAAAGCCAATAAAATCGCAGCATTTGGACACTGCAGAATTTCAAACAGTTCAAAAGGAAAAAGAACAAACAATCACATTCAGAAGATGTGACAGGAAAAGTAATCCTGTCACAAAAAGTTAATATCAGAGGTGTTTGTTTATTACAGCAGTGATACACAGCAAGCCACACTCAACCAAATATGACAAACAAAAGTAGCTCCAAGCATGCATTGCCAATTGCTGGTAATGTGAGAATGATCGGCAAGGCCTGAAGCCCATAGGTTAGGCCACGAAGGCCATTTTTGGGCAGTGACAACTTTTCATAGCCTGGTGGCTGTTTGATGAAAGGCTGAACGCCCCAGTGTCTCTCCTGGAAGATAAATGAGATGAAATGTACCAGGCACTTTTGGCCAAGTCCAAGGGCCGAGCCAGAGCTCAGACACCAGTCTGGTAGCCTGGGATCTCACAAAAAGATTGAAGGACTGCAAAGCTGTCTGCAAAAGCTGTACTATTCACTGACCTGGGCAGAGAGAGCCACTGATCACCAAGACATGCCCCATCGATTACAGGATGGAGTGGGAACAGACCAATTTATGGTTGACTAACGGTCTTAATTAATCACAGTTGACTCTTTTTCACTGTGAACAACAAAAGCTATATGCCAGCAGCACAGCAGCAGTCGCCAAGCTCTGGAATGACAAATGGTCCACACATGGGCTCCCCGATATGTTGACTCAGACAATGGTTCACAGTTTGCTCAGCTGGCTTTCAGCCAGTGTTGGATTTGAACCTAATTGTGGCTATTCACTCTGTCTCTGGCCATCATGATTTTATAAACCTCAATAAGGTCACCCCTAAGCCTTTGGTGAAAAAAGTCCTAGCCTCACGTTCTAACTCAAACCCAACTCCAACCCAACCCCGCCCCCCAACCCCAAAGGGTCTAGGCCCGAAGCGCTGGTTTTCCTGCTCCTCTGATGCTGCTTGGCCTGCTGTGTTCATCCAGCTCTACACCTTGTTATCTCAGATTGTCCAGCATCTGCAGTTCCTACCATCTCCGAAACAACCTGGTAAATCTTTTCTGAACCCTCTCCAATTTAATAATATCCTCCTTATAGCAGGGTGACCCGAACTGGACACAATATTCCCAAAGTGGCCTCACCAACTTCCTGTGCGACCTCAACATGATGTTCCTAACTCCAGTCACTGAGAAACGCACAGCCAAATGGGATGACTGAGCGAGGGTGGGATGCTGTTCCAGAGAGTTGAGCCTCTTTTGAAGCAAAACGCTGATTTTGATGCAGCCTTTTTCAAATACAGTGTGGCTTATTGCTGATGGGGAGAATACAGAAGACTGAGTTTGTTATTCAACCCAAGAGACTGACCCTTCAGTTACAAAGATGCTTGTATGATGGAACAGTCTTAGTGGAGCAGCTGCTCACACTAGTAGATGTCACTGTGTTTGACAGTTTCCACAATGAGGCCATGAGCACTGTGGATGGATAAGGGGCTTCAATCTCTTTTTTTGTTTTATTTGCTCGTGGGTTGGGGGCATCGCATTTATTACTTTTCCCTAATTGCCTAGGTCACAGAAGAGGCCACCACAGAAGGCCAGGCCAGGTGGAGAGTGCAGATTTCCTTCCCCAAAGGTCATTCATAAACCAAATCAAGGTCAAGGTCAAGGTCAGAATCAGGCTCAACTGTCCCCAAAGACTTGTTACTCTTCAAAGGCCAAAGAGGTCATGCTCTGAAATTGTGAAACTGCCTAAATTTGTGAAGTCCGAGACTTTGAGAGAGGGGAAAATATAAATGCAATTGAATAAATGAATGGACATTTTAACTGTTGGAAGCAAATTTAACTGTAGGTGAGACAATGTATAAAAAATAGCTCTGAATGGGTTAATTAGAGCTAAAGAGCCATACAGAATGGAAACAGGTCCTTCGGCCCAACTTTTTACCAAATTACTTTAGACCCGTTTCCCTGCATTTGGCCCATATCTCTCTGAACCTTTCCAATTAATGCACCTGTCCAAATGCCTTTTAAATGCTGTAACTATACCTGCATCTACCACTTCTCTGGCAGCTCGTTCCACACACGCACCATCCTCCATGTGACAAACTGTACACAATATTCCAAAAGTGGCCCCACCAATATTCTGTACAATGGCAACATGATGTCCCAGTTCCCATTCTCAAAGCTCTGAGCAATGAAGGCAAGTGTGCTAAATGCTTCCTGTCTACATGTGACTCAACTTACAAAGAACTATGTATCCGAACCCCTAGGTCTCTCTGCTCTACAACACTCCCTTGGGCTCTACTATTAAATGTAAAAGACCTGCCGTGGTTGGTTTTACCCAACTGCAACACAAAGAACAAAGTAAATTACTGCACAGGAACAGGCCCTTCAGCCCTCCAAACCTGCGCCAATCCAGATCCTCTATCTAAACCTGTCGCCTATTTTCCAAGGATCTGTATCCCTCTGCTCCTTGCCCATTCATGTATCTGTCTAGATACATCTTGAGTGACACTATCGTGCCCGCCTCTACCATCTCCGCTGGCAACACGTTCCAGGCACCCACGACCCTCTGCATAAAGAACTTTCCACGGATATCTCCCTTAAACTTTTCCCCCCTCATCTTGAAATCGTGACCCCTAGTAATTGAGTCCCCCACTCTGGGAAAAACTGTTAGAAGGGGGAAGAAGCACTCAGTGCAGGGATCCCCTGTGGTCATTCCCCTGAAAAACAAGTATACTGTTTTGGATACTGTTGGGGGGGACGACTTACCAGGGGCATGCAGTAGGGTGCAGGTCTCTGGCACAGAGTCTGTCCCTCTTGCACAGAAGGGAAGGGGGAATAGGAAGAGAGTCATTGGGGGCTCAATAGTTAGAGGGACTGATAGAACGTTTGCCGGGAACGAAAGAGACTCATGGTTGGTGTGTTGCCTCCCAGGTGCCAGGGTCCGTGATTTCTCGGATCGTGTCTTTGGGGTCCTGAGGGGCGAGGGTGACCAGCCCCAAGTCGTGGTCCACATAGGCACCAACGACATAGGTAGAAAGAGGGATAGGGATGTCAGGCAGGATTTCAGGGAGCTAGGGTGGAAGTTGAGAGCTAGGACAAACAGAGTGGTTATCTCTGGTTTGTTACCCGTGCCACGTGATAGCAAGATAAAGAACAGGGAGAGGTTTTAGCTGAACACGTGGCTGCAGGGATGGTGCAGGAGGGAGGGCTTCAGGTCCATGGACAATTGGGGCTCATTCTGGGGAAGGTGGGACCTCTACAAACAGGACGGTCTCCACTTGAACCAGAGGGGCATTAATATCCTGGGTGGGAAATTTGCTAGTGCTATTCGGGTGGATTTAAACTAGCTCAGAAGGAGGATGGGAAACTGAGGTGTAGTCCTAGTACACAGGAGGATGAGCGTAGGGAGGACATGGTCAGGACCTCACTGTCACAGGAGCGTGCTGGCAGACAGCAAACTGGATTGAAGTGTGTTTTCTTTAATACCAGGAGTATCTGGAATAAGGTAGGTGAGCTTGCAGCATGGATACGTACCTGGGACTTTGATGTTGTGGCCATTTCGGAGACATGGATAGAGCAGGGTCAGGAATGGATGTTACAGGTTCCAGGGTTTAGATCTTTCATTAAGGTCAGGGAAGGTGGTAAAAGAGGGGGAGGTGTGGCTTTGTTGGTCAAGGACAGTATAACGGCAGCTGAAAGAACCTTTGAGGGCTCGTCTACTGCGGTTGTATGGGCTGAGGTTGCTGAGGAAGGTTTGTCGACTGAGTCAGTGTGGGTGGAAGTTCGGAACAGCAAGGCAGCAGTCACCTCACTGGAGGTTTTCTACGGACCCCAAATAGCAGTTGGGAGATGGAAGAACTCATAGGCCGGCAGATTGTTGAAAAGTGCAAACGTATCAGGGTTGTTGTTATGGGTGACTTCAACTTTGCCAACATAGATTGGAACCTCCTGAGTGCAGATGGTTTGGATGGAGCCGTTTTTGTCAGGTGTGTTCAGGAGGGTTTCCTGACTCAGTATGTGGACAGGCCGACGAGGCGGGAGGCCATTTTGGATTTGGTGCTCGGCAATGAGTCAGGACAGGTGTCAGATCTCGTGGTGGGAGAACACTTTGGCGACAGTGACCGCAAGAGCCTCACATTTACCATAGCCACGGAAAGGGAAAGGAGCAGTTACCAGGGGAAGATATTTAACTGGGGTAAAGGAAACTATGATGCTATCAGACAGGAGTTGGGAAGTACAGATTGGGAGCAATTGTTGCACAGAAAGGGCGCGGCAGACATGTGGAGGCTGTTTAAGGAGCAGTTGTTGTGAGTGATGTATAAATTTGTTCCTCTGAGACAGATAAGAAGGGGTAACATTAAGGAGCCTTGGATGACGGGTACAGAAGTGCTTCGTGTCAAAAAGAAAAAGGTAGTGTACATAAGGTGGATGAAGCAAGGGTATAGCACAGCTTTAGAGGATTATAGGCTTGCTTGGAAGGAGCTCAAAAGTGGACTGAGGAGGGCCAGGAGGAGCCATGAAAAAGACTTGGCAGGAAGGATTAGGGAGAACCCGAAGGCATTTTACTCATACGTGAGGAATAAGAAAATGATCAGGGAGAAGGTAGGGCCGATCAAGGATAGCGTAGGGAACTTGTGCGTGGAGTCTGAGGAGATAAGGGAAGCCCGAAATGAGTTTTTTGCTTCGGTTTTCACGAAGGAAAGGGGCCTTGTTGTGAATGAGAACTTTGAGGAGCAGGAAAACAGCCTTGAACAGATCAAGATTGAGGAAGTTGATGTGCTGGAAATTTTGGCAAACATTAAGATTGATAAGTACCCGGGGCCAGACCAGATTTATCCTAGGTTGCTCCGGGAAGCAAGAAAGGAGGTTGCTAAACCGCTGGCGAAGATCTTTGCTTCCTCACTCTCCACGGGAGTCGTACCAGAAGATTGGAGGGAGGCAAATGTTGTTCTTCTTTTCAAGAAAGGGAATAGGGAAATCCCTGGAAATTACAGACCAGTCAGTCTTACGTCTGTGGTCAGCAAGGTTTTGGAAAGAATTCTGAGGGATAGGAATTATGACTATTTGGAAAAGCATAGCGTGATTAAAGGGAGTCAGCATGGCTTTGTGAGGGGCAGGTCATGCCTTACAAATCTTATTGAGTTCTTTGAGTAAGTCACGAGACAGGTTGACGAGGGTCGAGCAGTGGATGTGGTGTACATGGACTTCAACAAGGCATTTGATAAGGTTCCCCACGACAGGCTCATTCATAAAGTCAGGAGGTATGGGATACAGGGTGATTTGGCTGTCTGGATTCAGAATTGGTTGGCTGACAGGAGGCAGAGATTGGTTGTAGATGGTAAGTATTCTGCCTGGAGGTCAGTGCTGAGTGGTGTCCCACAGGGCTCTGTTCTTGGGCGTCTGCTCTTTGTAGTTTTTATGAATGACTTGGATGTGGAGGTTGAGGGGTGGGTTAGTATGTTTGCTGATGACACAAAGGTTGGAGGTGCCATTGATAGTAACGAAGGCTATTGCAGGCTTCAGGGAGACATTGACAGTATGCAGAGCTGGGCTGAGAAATGGCAGATGGAGTTCAACCTGGATAAATGCGAAGTGATGCATTTTGGAAGGTCGAACCTACATGCTGAATATAGGATTAAAGGCAGAATGCTCGGCAGTGTGGAGGAACAGCGGGATCTTGGTGTTCAAGTGCATAGCTCCCTCAAAGTTGCCACCCAGGTGGATAAGGTTGTTAAGAAAGCATATGGTGTTTTGGCTTTCATTAACGGGGGATCGAGTTTAAGAGCCGTGAGGTTATGCTGCAGCTCTACAAAACCCTGGTGAGACCACACTTGGAATATTGTGTCCAGTTCTGGTCGCCCTATTATAGGAAAGATGTGGAGGCTTTGGAAAGGGTGCAAAGGAGGTTTACCAGGATGCTGCCTGAACTGGAGGGCTTGTCTTACGAGGAGAGGTTGACTGAGCTCAGACTTTTCTCTCTGGAAAGAAGGAGGAAGAGAGGTGACCTGATCGAGGTGTACAAGGTAATGAGAGGCATGGATAGAGTCGATAGCCAGAGACTTTTCCCCAGGGCAGGATTGACTGCCACGAAGGGTCATAGATTTAAGGTGTTAGGAGGAAGGTATAGAGGAGACGTCAGTGGGAGGCTCTTCACCCAGAGAGTTGTGAGCGCATGGAAGAGTTAACCAGTTGTAGTCATGGAAGCAGAGTCATTAGTGACATTTAAGCGACTGCTGGACATGCACATGGACAGCAGTGAATTGAGGGGAATGTAGGTTAGGTTATTTTAATTTTGGATTAGGATTATTCCACAGCACAACATCGTGGGCCGAAGGGCCTGTACTGTGCTGTACTTTTCTATGCTCTATGTTCTATGTTCCAAAAAGCTTCTTGCTATTCATCCTGCCCATGCCTCTCATGATTTTGTAGACCTCAATCAGATCCTCCTTCAATCTCTGTCTTTCTAATGTAAATAATCCTAATCTCCACAACCTCTCTTCATAGCTAGCGCCCTCCATACCAGGCAACATCCTGATGAACCTCCTCTGCACCCTCTCCAAAGCATCCACATCCTTTTGGTAATGTGGCGACCAGAACTGCACACAGTACTCCAAATGTGGCCAAACCAAAGTCCTATACAACTGCAACATGACCTGCCAACTCTTGTACTCAATACCCCGCCCAATGAAGGAAAGCATGCCATATGCGTTCTTGACCACTCTATGCACCTGTGTTGCCACCTTCAGGGTACAATGGACCTGAACACCCAGGTCTCTCTGTGCATCAATTTACCCCAGGGCTTTTCCATTTACCATATTGTTTGCTCTCGAATTGGATCTTCCAAAATGCATCACCTCGCATTTGCCTGGATTGAACTCCATCTGCCATTTCTCTACCCAACTCTCCAATCTATCTATATTCTGCTGCATTCTCCGACAGTCCCCTTCACTATCTGCTACTCCACCAATCTTAGTGACATCTGTAAACTTGCTAATCAGACCATCTATACCTTCCGTCCAGATCATTTATGTATATCACAAACAATAGTGGTCCCAGCACAGATCCTTGTGAAACACCACTGGTCGCAGTTCTCCATTTTGAGAAACTCCCTTCCACTACAACTCTCTGTCTCCTGTTGCCCAGCCAGTTCTCTATCCATCCAGCTAGTACACCCTGGGCCCCATGTGACCTCATTTTCTCCATCAGCCTACCATGGGGAACCTTATCAAACACCTTACTGAAGTCCATGTATATGATATCTACAGCCTTTCGTTCATCAATCAACTTTGTCACTTCCTCAAAGAATTCTATTAAGTTGGTAAGACATGACCTTCCCTGCACAAAACCATGCTGCCTATCACTAATAAGCCCATTTTCTTCCAAATATAAACAGATCCTATCCCTCAGTATCTTCTCCAGCAGCTTCCCCATCACTGACGTCAGGCTCACCGGTCTATAATTACCTGGATTATTCTTGCTGCCCTTCTTAAACAAGGGGACAACATTAACAATTCTACAGTCCTCCAGGACCTTACCTGTGCTCAAAGATGCTGCAAAGATATCTGATAAGGTCCCAGCTATTTCCTCTCTCGCTTCCCTCAATAACCTGGGATAGATCCCATCCGGACCTGGGGACTTGTCCACTCTAATGCCTTTTAGAATACCCAACACTTGCCCCCTGCCTTATACCGTCTTGACCTAGAGTAATCAAACATCTATCCCTAACTTCAACATCCATCAAGCCCCTCTCCTCGGTGAATATCGACTCAAAGCACTTATTAAGAATCTCACTCATTTTCTCTGACCCCTCAGATAACTTCCCTCCTTTGTCTTTGAGTGGGCCAACCCTTTCTCTAGTTACCCTCTTGCTCCTTATGTACGAATAAAAGGCCTTGGGATTTTCCTTAACTGTTTGCTAAAGATATTTCATGACCCCTTTTAGCCTTCTTAATTCCTCGTTTCAGATTGGTCCTACCTTCCCGATATTCTTCCAAAGCTTCGTCTATTTTCAGTCGCCTAGACCTTATGTATGCTTCCTTTTTCCTCTTTGCTAGTCTCACAATGTCACCTGTCATCCGAGGTTCCCTAATCTTGCCCTTTCTATCCCTCATTTTCACAGTGACATGTCTGTCCTGCACTCTTATCAATCTCTCTTTAAAAGCCTCTCACATATCGAATGTGGATTCACCCTCAAACAGCTGCTCCATATCCACATTGCCCAGCTCCTGCTGAATTTTGCTATAGTTAGCCTTCCCCCAATTTAGCACTCTTCCTTTAGAACCACTCTCGTCTTTGTCCATGAGCATAGTAAACGTTACAGAATTGTGAACGCCTCGCATTTATCGAAATTAAACTCCATCTGACACCCCTCAGCCCATTGGTCCAATTGATCAAGATCTCTTTGCAATCTTAGATAACTTTTTGGAGACATCATTAAGCTTCATCATATCTGATGATGGTAAACAGTCTTGGATGGGGAAAGAAGAGTTTAGCTCAAGGTTCTGATAGAGACAGATGTCTCCGGATAGTCTTTGAGCCAATGTGCCATGTGCCTATTGTGGACAATGTTGGGGAAGTGCATTCCTTTGGTTTCGATTCAAAAGTAGAACATACCGTCCCGCTGGTAATGGAATGGAGCTGCGACAGGGGGGAGGAATACCAGGCTGCTCAGTGAGAGGAAGCATGTGGCTTTCACTGGTATGGCCTGAGGCTTTCAGAGCCCACTGCATAAAACACAGGCTGGCTGTATCGTCACTCACCAATAACATTCATTCTAATTGATTAGATAAATTCCCAATCCACTTCTGTGGAGGTGGGGCAGTGGCATTAGTTTGGGGATTGATACAGGGCTGTGGGGAGATGGCGGGGCAGTGGGATTAGTTTGGGATTGATACAGGGCTGTGGGGAGAGAGAGGTGCAGTGGGATTAGTTTGGGATTGATACAGGGCTGTAGGGAGAGGGCGGGGCAGCGGAATCAGTTTGGGGATGGATACAGGGTATTGAGGAGAGACCGGGCCAGTGGGATTAGTTTGGGATTGATACAGGGCTGTGAGGAGAGCGCGGGGAAGTAGGATCAGTTTGGGATTGATACGGTGCTATGAGGAGAGAGTGGGGGACAGTGGGATTAGTTTGTGGATTGATACAGGGTGATGAGGAGAGAACGGGGCAGTGGGATTAGTTTGAGTTTTATACAGGGCTGTGGGGAGAGAGCGGGGCAGTGGGATTAGTTTGGGATTGATCCAGGGCTGTGGGGAGAGAGTGGGGCAGTGGGATTAGTTTGGGATCAATATGGGGCTATGGGGGAGAGAGAGGGCAGTGGGATTAGTTTGGGATCAATACAGGGCCATGGGGAGACAGGGAGGGGCAGTGGGATTAGTTTGGGATTGATACAGGGCTGTAGGGAGAGGGCGGGGCAGTGGGATTAGTTTGGGGATGGATACAGGGTATTGAGGAGAGAGCGGGCCAGTGGGATTAGTTTGGGATTGATACAGGGCTGTGAGGAGAGTGTGGGGAAGTAAGATCAGTTTGGGATTGATACAGTGCTATGAGGAGAGAGTGGGGGACAGTGGGATTAGTTTGTGGATGGATACAGGGCGATGAGGAGAGATCCGGGGGGGGCAGTGGGATTAGTTTGGGGATGGATACAGCGCTGTGGGGAGAGAGCAGGGGCCAGTGGGATTAGTTTGGGATCGATACAGGGCTATGGGGAGAGAGCGGGGCAGTGGGATCGGTTTGGGATTGATACAGGGCTATGGGGGGAGAGAGAGGTGGGCAGTGGGATTAGTTTGGGGATTGATACAGGGCTGTGGGGAGATAGAGGGGCAGTTGGTTTTAACAGGGGCAGTTTCATCAAATAGCCAGCACAGGGACCATGTGCCAAGTGCAGTGTGACCTGGTTTGTTTGTGAAATGGCTCGAAGGATGTGAAACAACAATTTCCTCCCAATCTGGGTCTGTCAGAAAGTCAGGAAAGGAATATTTGCTGGCAATATTGGAAGAAGGGACAGGGTTGTGTCTGTTCCAAAGGAAGCAGCCAGACTTCCTATTGCCTGGCAGAAAGCCTTACTGAGTGTGCAGTGTGCAGGTTGTCAAACAGAAATCGCCTTCTCTGCTTACACTGACTGAATGAGCAATGCCAGGGGAGGCAGCAGCTTCCAAGTCAAATAACTTCCTTCCACTTTTCTGTCATCACCTTAAGAAACTGTCCTTTGTCTTTGGAAACATGAAGCCCTGCCATGTGATGTGCGCTGGTATTTTTTTGGGAAAACGTAACTGATGTTATTTGTTGCAAGGTACCGCATGTCAGAAATAAAACAGAGTCTTAGTACTCCTGTTCCCAGATAAAGGGTTAAATCCACGTATTTAGTTGGTCAATATCTCACCGTTGGACAGACACTCCTCAGGAAGTCAGATTCCTGCTTTATAAGCAACTTTTTGGGTGGCTTGTCTTCTTGACACCTGGCCACCAGAAGCTTCGGCCTCTCTGTCTCTGCTACACTTCCTCCCCAGCCCACCTCCTCCACTTTACAGCCCCAAAGCAAACAGCCCCCTGTTACCCACAACTGACCCTTTCCCTAACATCGAAGAGGAAATGCACTCAGCTGAAATGTCAAGTGTTTTAAGGGCAGTTTTCAGTCCTGATATATCCCCATCTTCCCTGAAGCTTTAAATCTGGTGGGCTCTTGGAGTCAATGTTTTGGGGATCATTTTAAACAAACTGGCTTCCCCGGGATGAGATCAAACCCGTGTTTTACACCCCAGCCCCAATTCCTTACCCTGAGAATGTTGTCACAATCACAACATGACAAATTTCTGCAACCAACTCTAACCTCCTTTCGAAACAATGGG